>NC_069509.1:109939702-110204702 GCF_027579735.1 Bombina bombina | reverse complement strand
ATAGATAGATAGATAATAGCTAAACTATAATATTATCCAAATTATTTTATTAATAGTTAGCCAAGTGAAGACTAAAATATCATATTTTTATATCTGTGTTCTATTTATAAACAGTATTTCCACCGCTAATAACTTACCTTTCCTTTCTGTAATCATACAAGCAGTCTGTCTTCTCCTCTGCACCCATTGACATTTTGGTAAATGGTTCACTTGTCATAGCTCTCAACATTTCAGTAGCTAAAGGAGAATTTGCACTTTTAAAAACTGTTATACTATTTCCAAGTGTTGTTCCGTAAAAAGACAAATCATTAAGCCAGAAATAACTGTACTCCAAAAAGGGTTTGCCGCTGATCATACAAAAAATATGTGCAATATTAATTTGCAAAATTAATTATGTTTATTAATTATATAAAAAGGGATATGAAAGTCAAAACTGAATGCTAATAATTAGGACTGTTTCATATCCCTTTAATCATTATAGAGTTTCTATTTTAATTTGGAAGTCTTTATTGGCGTTAGTCCACTTAAAGGGGTAGTAAACCTAGAAAATAATGTTACATAATTCTGCACATAGTGCAGAATTATATAACATTAGCTTAGCGCCAGCTTTGTAAAGCCAAGGGTTAGATAGATATTGTACAACAAAAACAGAACGCCGCTCCTGGCTCTACTGAGCGGGTCTGTTTTCTAAGTTCTCCTAAGCGCATTGCAGCACGCTGTCTAATTACAGCCGGCCCCATTGCGCTATTAAACTCAATGTAGCTTGCTCCCGCTACCAGACCAGACTACATTGAGCTGACAGCGTGCGCTTAGGAGAAGAAAACGGCGTTCAGTTTTCGTTGTAAAATTTCTATCTGACCCTTTGCTTTCTATCTGACCCTTTGCTGACTATGTGCAGAATTAAATAAAATCATTTGCTAGGTTTACTGCCCCTTTAAAGGTACAGTAAACACCTTGTAAGTACAAGATATTTCTGTTGTGTTGATTTAAAGTAACAAATCAGCCAAGTTTAAACCTTTTTAAAGCTTCTTGTTTGCTACAATTGTTTTTCAATAACCAAATTCTACTATTCCTCGTTTTTCAGGAACCAAGCTGCACTTGATTCTGCAAATAGCAAGGCTAGTCACTGTCATTATGTTAGTATAAATTGCATTGTTTTGCTGTCGTTATCAGCTAAAGTCAAATAGGGACAGATATGCAGCAGGGTTAGCTAAACTCATAATTAAAACTTTTGCCTTGAGTTGCGGTTGCGCTCTGTGTTTGTTTTTTCGTTTGCAGTTTCGTTTGGGCTGGGCGCTCTTTAGCGTCCAGCAACTTGGACAGCAGCACCGCATTCAAGATCAGTGTGAGGAGGAAGCCGGATTGTATCATACTGAGCATAGAACGTGAATATTTCTATCATACTCCTCGAGTCATTAAGGTAACATGAATTTGTGTAGATTTGTTAAGCACATAGGTTGGTAATCTCAAGTGCATATGTTAACGTAAGTGTGAGTCATACTCTAATATATTTATTATTGTTACTATCGACATTTTAGTAAAAAAAAAAATTTCTGCCTAGAAGCTCATCTTGATTTGTGTATTTTATTAAGGTTAAATAGGGAATTCATCAGATGTGACTGGGGACTCACGGATATTAATTTAAGTTCATCCGGGACCCAGCAGTTCTCTTAGTCTGTTAGCGCAGTGTTAGGGAGTGAAGTGTTGAAGGGTTAGGTGTGTGACACTTTTTGAAGCAAAAATGTCTGCCATAATTAGTGCTCAGGAATGCACACTCTTTAATCTACGTTAATATGATCTGATGGGAAAAAGCTAGAATATCATGCTATAGTGGTAAATGTGGTAGAAGAAGTACATTTTTGTTTTGTTTAAAGGGACAGTCAAGTCCAAAAACAACTTTCATGATTTAAATAGGAAATGTAATTTTAAACACCTTTTCAATTTACTTTTTATCACAAATTTTGCTTTGTTCTCTTGGTATTCTTAGTTGAAAGCTAAACCTAGGAGGTTCATATGCTAATTTTTTAGACCTTGAAGACTGCCTCTAATCTGAATGCATTTTTACCACTAGAGGGCATTAGTTCATGTGTTTCATATTGATAACATTGAGCTCCTGCACGTGAAGTTACCATGGAGATAGCACTGATTGGATAAAATGCAAGTCTGTCAAAAGAACTGAAATAAGAGGGCAGTTTGCAGAGGCTTAGATACAAGGTAATCACAGAGGTAAAAAGTGTATTTCTATAACAGTGTTGGTTATGCAAAACTGGGGTATGGGTGATAAAGCCATTATCTTTCTTTTTAAACAAAAATTCTGGTGTTGACTGTTCCTTTAAATTGTACTCTCTGTTAAACACCTATATATATATATATATATATATATATATATATATATATATATATATATATATATATATATATATATATATATATATATATTAATTGTTTTATTTATGTATTTATGTTAAAATAATATACCTTTCAACATTTGTGGCTAGATATTAGAGACTTGGAAATTTCAGGAGGGTCGTAGCTGTTATGTGGGTGGGGCCATGTTTTGATGGGCATGGCCAAGGGTGGGTCATGGGTAGGATTATGGGTGTGTCTCAAACTACCATTGGTGCAGCAGGTGCAGTGGCACAAGAGCCCAAGTGCTGGGGGGGCATAGAAGCCACATTTATCTATGTGTATAAATACTCATCATAATTATACTGCACATCATACTCTTTAGTGTATAGATATAGTCAAAATCTTTATACAGAGAAGCATTTATTTTATTATTATTGCTTATTACTGAGTTACCTTTCAGGTGGGCGGCAAAACAAATGTTTGCACCAGTAATCTTTGTAGAGGAGGACCATTTCTAGGGTGGCTGGTTGGCTGGTGCGCTTGTCTGTCCAGTTCATGAGCGTATCTGGGCGGTCTATGGGTGGGCCTAGGGCACATTCTGCAAATAGGGATATATGGCTGTCTCCAGGTCAGCAGAACAGAGCTTAACATTAGGAAATGTCCCTCTCAAATAGGGACAGTTGGGAGTTCTGAAATAACTTTGCAATATACTTTAATAATTTATTGTTCTCTGTTTCATGTTTTTAGGTCTGAAATAATGTCTTTCCTAATTTTTAGAACTGAAAAAGCACACTTCTCAGGGCTAACCCTGCTGCATATTTCCCTAAATGGCATTAACAGAAAAGAATTGCCAAACAATGCATTTTATACTAGCACAATAACCAGAGTTAGCCTTGTCAGATGCAGACACAAGCCCTGATTGTCTCCTTCAAATGAGGCAAGTGGTTGGTGAAGATTAGCTACTGAAAAACAGCTGCAGCAAACAACATAAATAGTTTTTAAAATGTTTACATTCGACTGATATGCTTTTCTATACCAAGACAACAGAAGCGTTTTGTAATTACAAGGTTTTACTTTGTTGACTTGACTCTCCCTTTAATGGTTATGGACACCACAGACACATAAATATTTCAAAAATTATATCTAATTTAAAAAAGGTAGAACTTTAAAACAAGTATTTTAAAACATAAATATAAAACATATCCAAAACACTGACTAAAAGTGTGCACCACATAATTTACAAAACAAAAACAGCAATAATTCTCCAAGGAGAAGGATCTGTAGTCTTTTTGTACATTTTAGACTAAGACATGCAGACACCAGAGGATAGTTTACATATAGATGTGAAAGAAACAAATTAATTATTAACATAGGAAATGATGTGAGCTTTCATAGACACTGAACATTCATAAAATACTCATAAATCTGTTTCACAGACAAACAAGAAACACTGAAGAATTGTGGGTGGTTTGCCATGTTCGGTGGAAAACTGTCCTCTAAAAGATTCCATCGTCGCTCAAAAAAAAAAGAGTACAAGTTCAGTTGTCAGTGGAATCCCTTGATACATAATTTGCTAGTTGCTTATGGCTTTAAAGCTATCATTTACAATCATGTTTATGCATAAGAAAAATTATTCTGTTTTCTGTCATCCATAAAGCCAAAATCTACCTAGAGCATAATTCTTAACTGATTTCTCTGTTCAACATAAACCCCTTGCATAGATTCATTAAAGTGCGCTGGGACTATGAACTTCAGATCTGAGTTCCAACAGAACTGCAAGGCCCCTCATATAAGAATGTAAAGGCATTTTCTATGTAATCAATTAGAAATAAACAGCTAGATTACGAGTTGTGCGTTAGGCTGAAAAAGCAGCGTTAACAGGTCCTAACGCTGCTTTTTCACTACCACTGCTATTACGAGTCTTGCAGGTTTAGGGGCACCTCACACTTCTTTGACCTTACCGCAAAACGACTTACGTAAACTTTGTAAAGTCTTTTTTCTATGGGACTTCCATAGGGCCGGTATTACGAGTCTGTCCTGGGAGGCCAAAAAGTGAGCGGTACACCCTTTACCTCCAAGATCCCTAACGCATTGTAAAGTCAGTAGTTAAGAGTTTTATGGTACAACGCCGTAACATAAAACTCATAACTAAAGTGCTAAAAAGTACACTAACACCCATAAACTACCTATTAACCCCTAAACCAAGGCCCTCCCGCATCGCAAACACTAAAATTAAATTTGTAACCCCTAATCTGCCACTCTGGACATCGCCGCCACAATAATAAACATATTAACCCCTAAACTGCCGCACTCCCGCCTTGCAAACACTAGTTAAATAGTATTAAGCCCTAATCTGCCGTCCCTAACATCACCGCCACCTACATTATACTTATTAACCCCTAATCTTCCGCTCTGGACATCGCTGCCACCTACATTATACTTATAAACCCCTAATCTGCTGCCCCCAACATCGCCGACACCTACATTATATTTATTAACCCCTAATCTACCTCCCCCAATGTCGCCGCAACCTACCTACACTTATTAACACCTAATCTGCCGTCTCCAACGTCGCCGCCACTATAATAAACATATTAGCCCCTAAACCGCCGCACTCCTGCCTCGCAAGCATTAGTTAAATATTATTAACCCCTAATCTGCCATCCCTAACATCGCCGCCACCTACCTACATTTATTAACCCCTAATCTGCCGCCCCCAACGTCGCCACCACTATACTAAATGTATTAACCCCTAAACCTTAGTATAAACCTAACCCTAACACCCCCTAACTTAAATATAATTGCAATAAATCTAAATAAATATTACTATAATTAGCTAAATAATTTCTATTTAAAACTAAATACTTACCTATAAAATAAACCCTAAGCTAGCTACAATATAACTAATAGTTACATTGTATGTATCTTAGGGTTTATTTTTATTTTACAGGCAAGTTTGTATTTATTTTAACTAGGTACAATAGTTATTAAATAGTTATTAACTATTGAATAACTACCTAGCTAAAATAAATACAAAAGTACATGTTAAATAAAACCTAACCTAAGTTACAATAACACCTAACACTGCACTATAATTAAATACATTTACTAAATTAAAAACAATTAAATAAATTAAATTAAATTAGCTTAAGTACAACCCCCCCTCACTAAATTACAGAAAATAATTAACAAATTTCAAGATATTTAAACTAATTACACCTAATCTAATAGCCCTATCAAAATAAAAAAAGCCCCCCCAAAATTAAAAAAAACCCTAGCCTAAACTAAACTATCAATAGCCCTTAAAAGGGCCTTTTGCGGGGCATTGCCCCAAAGTAATCAGCTCTTTTACCTGTAAAAAAAAAATACAAACACCCTCAACAGTAAAACACACCACCCACACATCAAACCCCCCAAATAAAAAGCTAACTAAAAAAAAATAAGCTCCCCATTGCCCTGAAAAGGGCATTTGGATGGGCATTGCCCTTAAAAGGGCAGTTAGCTCTTTTGCGGCCCAAACCCCTAATCTAAATATAAAACCCACCCAATACACCCTTAAATAAACCAAACACTTACCCCCTGAAGATCGACTTACAGTTCTGAAGACCAGACATCCATCCTCAATAAAGCCGGGAGAAGTCTTCATCCAAGCCGGGCGAAGTGGTCCTCCAGACGGGCAGAAGTCTTCATCCAGACGGACTCTTCTATCTTCATCCATCCAACGCGGAGCGGCTCCATCTTCAAGACATCCGACGCGGAGCATCCTCTTCTTCTGACGACTACCCGACGAATGAAGGTTCCTTTAAGTGACGTAAGGTTCCTTTAAGTGATTGGAACAGCCAATAGAATGCAAGCTCAATCCTATTGGCTGATTGGAACAGCCAATAGAATGCGAGCTCAATCCTATTGGCTGATTGGATCAGCCAATAGGATTGAACTTCAATCCTATTGGCTGATTGCATCAGGCAATAGGATTTTTTCTACCTTAATTCCGATTGGCTGATAAAATTCTATCAGCCAATCGGAATCTAAGGGACGCCATCTTGGATGACGTCAATTAAAGGAACCTTCATTCGTCGAGTAGTTGTCAGACGAAGATGATGCTCCGCGTCGGATGTCTTGAAGATGGAGCCGCTCCACGTCGGATGGATGAAGATAGAAGATGCCGTCTGGATGAAGACTTCTGCCCGTCTGGAGGACCACTTCGCCCGGCTTGGATGAAGACTTCTCCCGGCTTCATTGAGGACTTCGGCCCGGTTGCATTAAGACTTTTGCCGCTTCCTTGAGGATGGATGTCCGGTCCTTTTCAGGGCAATGGGGAGCTTAGGTTCTTTTAGTTAGCTTTTTATTTGGGGGGTTTGTTGTGTGGGTGGTGGGTTTTACTGTTGGGGGTGTTTGTATTTTTTTTTTACAGGTAAAAGAGCTGATTACTTTTGGCAATGCCCTGCAAAAGGCCCTTTTAAGGGCTATTGATACTTTAGTTTAGGCTAGGGGTTTTTTTTATTTTGGGGTGAGCTTTTTTTATTTTGATAGGGCTATTAGATTAGGTGTAATTAGTTTAAATATCTTGTCATTTGTTTATTATTTTCTGTAATTTAGTGTTTGTTTGTTTTTTGTACTTTAGCTAATTTAATTTAATTTATTTAATAGTTTTTAATTTAGTAAATTTATTTAATTATAGTGTAGTGTTAGGTGTTATTGTAACTTAGGTTAGGTTTTATTTTACAGGTACTTTTGTATTTATTTTAGCTAGGTAGTTATTTTATCCATTGTTTGTGTTTATCCACAAACAATGGATAAACAAGCAACGCGTTTCTCAGATCTCTGTATGTTTCCTCAGGCTTCTCACATTGCTTGTGTCACATATGTGACATTTTATATTGTATTTTATTGCACCATTAAATTATGGTATTTTAACCCTTCGCTGAGAGTCTGAGCTTGATTGAAACATATCCCACCCTGGAGTGACTTGCTGCAATGCCTTGTACAGTGAACTGGGACACTGTGAACTCCCAGTCTGCCTCTATCAGCACAACAGAGTGCTGCTTTACTTTTGAGTATAAACTTGTATTCACTTATTCCACATTTGTCCAAACTGTATCACACGAGCAGGCGCCCTTGTCTTTGTGATTCCTTTTTGCACAGAGAGAGTTTCTATCAAGATTGGTTATGTGACAAGGAGCTGACTTCTGAATCCAAGGGTTATTTCTATACCTGTGCTACCCAGGAGGACAAATACACATCTGGAGGGACTTCTCAGTTTTGGGACTATCTGAGTATCTGAATCCCACACAGATAAGAGCCTATAAGAGATATATATTTTATTGTATTATTCTCTTCCTGTTTGAATTTTTGTTCATTCATATCTCATCAAATCACATATAATGAGAATCCATGCTCTATTGAAATTTTTTTTTACTTAATTATCATTTTTTTGTTTCTATATATTATAATTTGATTATTATATATTATTTCTAGTGCTTATTTGTATATATTAACTTTAGAGTTACCCAACATATTGATGTAATATTATATATTATTAATTTACATTGCTAACTCTTAGGCTCTTTTTGGCCTCCTCTCATATCATATATACTTTCTAGCGCCCCCTAGCATTACCATTGTATAGTGTAACAGGTATTTCTAAATTTTATTAACCCCTAATCTGCCGTCCCTAACATCGCCAACACCTACCTACATTTATTAACCCCTAATCTGCCGCCCCCAACGTCGCCGCCACTATATTAAATGTATTAACCCCTAAACCTAAGTCTAACCCTAACCCTAACACCCCCCTAACTTAAATATAATTTAAATAAAACTAAATAAAATTGCTACAATTAAATAATTCCTATTTAAAACTACATACTTACCTATAAAATAAACCCTAAGCTAGCTACAATATAACTAATAGTTACATTGTAGCTATCTTAGGATTTATTTTTATTTTACAGGCAAGTTTGTATTTATTTTAACTAGGTACGATAGTTATTAAATAGTTATTAACAATTTAATAACTTCCTAGTTAAAATAAATACAAATATACCTGTAAAATAAATCCTTACCTAAGTTACAATTGCACCTAACACTATAATTAAATAAATTACCTAAACTAACTACAATTAATTACAATTAAATTAAATAAAGTTTTAAAAACTAATTACACCTAATCTAATGCCCCTAATAAAATAAAAAAGCCCCCCAAAATAATAAAAAGCCCTACCCTATACTAAATTACAAATAGCCCTTAAAAGGGCTTTTTGCGGTGCATTGCCCCAAAGTAATCAGCTCTTTTACCTGTAAAAAAAAAATACAATACCCCCCCAACATCAGCCAATAGAATTGAGCTTGCATTCTATTGGCTGATTGGAACAGCCAATAGAATGCGAGCTCAATCCTATTGGCTGATTGAATCAGCCAATAGGATTGAACTTCAATTCTATTGGCTCATTGGATCAGCCAATAGGATTTTTCCTACCTTAATTCCGATTGGCTGATAGAATTCTATCAGCCAATCGGAATTCAAGGGACGCCATCTTGGATGACGTCATTTAAAGGAACCTTCATTCGTCGGGAGTTGTCGGAAGAAGAGGATGCTCTGCGTTGGCTGGCTTGAAGATGGACCCGCTCCGCTCCGGATGGATGAAGATAGAAGATGCCGCCTGGATGAATACTTCTGCCTGTCTGGAGGTCCTCTTCTGCCCGGATCGGATCAAGACTTCTGCCCCTCTGGAGGACCACTTGTGCCCGTCTGGGTGAAGACGTCTCAAGGTAGGGTGATCTTCAAGGGGTTAGTGTTAGGTTTTATTAAGGGTGTATTGGGTGGGTTTTAGAGTAGGGTTGGGTGTGTGGGTGGTGGGTTTTAATGTTGGGGGGTATTGTATTTTTTTTTACAGGTAAAAGAGCTGATTACTTTGGGGCAATGCCCCTCAAAAAGCCCTTTTAAGGGCTATTTGTAATTTAGTGTAGGGTAGGAATTTTTATTATTTTGGGGGGCTTCTTTATTTTATTAGTGGGATTAGATTAGGTGTAATTAGTTTAAAAATCTTGTAATTGTTTTATTATTTTCTGTAATTTAGTGTTTGTTTTTTTCGTACTTTAGTTTATTTAATTTAATTGTAATTAATTGCATTTAGTTTAGGTAATTAATTTAATTATAGTGTAGTGTTAGGTGTAATTGTAACTTAGGTTCGGATTTATTTTACAGGTATATTTGTATTTATTTTAACTAGGTAGTTATTAAATATTTAATAACTATTCTACCTAGTTAAAATAAATACAAACTTGCCTGTAAAATAAAAATAAATCCTAAGCTAGATACAAATGTAACTATTAGTTATATTGTAGCTATCTTAGGGTTTATTTTACAGGTAAGTATTTAGTTTTAAATAGGAATAATTTAGTTAATGATAGTAATTTTATTTAGATGTATTTAAATTATATTTAAGTTAGGGGGTTTTAGGGTTAGGGTTAGACTCAGAGTCAGGGGTTAATAACTTTAATATAGTGGCAGCGAGGTTGGTGGCGGCGGCGGCAGATTAGGGGTTAATAAATGTAGTTAGGTGGCGGCGACATTGGGGGCAGCAGAGTAGGGGTTAATAAATAAAAAGTAGGTGTCGGCGATGTTGGGGGCAGCAGATATGGGGTTCATAGGGATAATGTAGGTGTCGGCGATGTCGGGGGCGGCAGATTAGGGGTTAATAAGTGTAATATTAGGGGTGTTTAGACTCGGGGTTCATGTTAGAGTGTTAGGTGTAGACATAAATTTATTTTCCCATAGGAATCAATGGGGCTGCGTTAGAAGCTGAACGCTGCTTTTTTGCAGGTGTTTTTTTTTTTTTCAGCCGGCTCTCTCCCATAGATTCCTATGGGGAAATCGTGCACAAGCACGTTCAGCCAGCTCACCGCTGACTTAAGCAGCGCTAGTATTGAGGGGAGATGTGGAGCTAAATTCTGCTCTACGCTCACCTTTTTGTGGCTAACGCCGGGTTTAAAAAAAACCTGTAATACCAGCTTTGTCTTAAGTGAGCGGTGAGAAAAAAATGCTCATTAGCACCGCACCCTTGTTACCGCAAAACTCGTAATCTAGGTGATAGACAGATATCTCTATGGTTTTCAAACACATCAGGTTAATTGCACACACCTAACAATGGTTTTGAGCTGGTTGTTCCTGTGAGTGTGTTTCTCTGTGTGTATTTAGTCTCCCTATGGGAAAAAGGGGCAACCACTGGTTGCCCCTTTTTCCCATAGGGAGACTAAATACACACAGAGAGAAACACACCAGACGTGGACTCCTTGCTCAGTGTGCTTAGAGGAATATGGCTACACCTCACTGATGAGGCCCAATGAAGGCCGAAGCGATCGTCTGGGGTTGCTGTGTTCCTTGTTCAGAAAGGAATTGCCTGGTATTTAGGCGCTGGAATAACCATAATATGTGGGATCAGACTGATATACTACAGGAAAGTTATTTTTTGTGAAAAGCATTACTGGGCTAAAAGAAGCTGCACCCAGGTGGTAAATCGCCATAGAACAGGCTAACAATAGTATTGAGTCAGTTTTTTGTTCCTGTGAGTAGGCTTCTCTCTGTGTGTATTTAGTCTCCCTATGGGTAAAAGGGGAAACCAGACGTGGAGACTAAATACACACAGAGAGAAACACACCAGACGTGGACTCCTTGCTCAGTGTGCTTAGAGGAATATGGCTACACCTCACTGATGAGGCCCAATGAAGGCCGAAGCGATCGTCTGGGGTTGCTGTGTTCCTTGTTCAGAAAGGAATTGCCTGGTATTTCGGCGCTGGACTGACCGTAATAGGCGGGATCAGACTGATATACTACAGGAAAGTTCTTTTCTGTGAAAAGCATTACTGGGCTAAAAGAAGCTGCACCCAGGTGGTAAATTGCCATAGAACAGGCTAACAATAGTATTGAGCCAGTTGTTCATTCCTGTGAGTGTGCTTCTCTCTCTGTGTGTGTGTATATATATATATATATATATATATATGTTTTATCTTGTAGTACTGGTGCACAAACTAGTCCACTGAAACAGAAACAATATATATTACATTTTTACATATATTAAAATTTTATGTATTAACATATCATGCACAGTGCTATATCTTGCCCATGTTTCATTATTAATTAATGTTGCACAGGAGGCCAGAACGTAATGTATAAGACATTAAGAAGAATAGAAAGCTAAGTTAGCTGAGAGGGGTGCAGAAAGACTTAAGTAAAATAGCAATGTAAGTGCAGAACTCCTCAGGATTGTGCTTTCCAAGGCATTTGATAGCTCAGGTGATAAAGTCCCTGATTGGCTCCTCCATATCTTTTTAATTAGTATTCTTTTATGTTGTCATCATTTATTTAGGAAGCACCAATGCATTCCATACTGTTATATAAAAAAATCCAAAAATACGGGGGGCGGAGCCTATAGCTGAAGTGGCAGGTTGCATCTAAGTGGAGCTCCCGGCTCCAATCTGACATTTAAAGGTTTATTTCTACATGTTTCTCAAAAATATGAGTAAATACATGCACTGTGGTATCTAGAGGAGATTCAGAGAGACAGAGGCTTCACATTGGAATTGCTGCCCGCCTATGTTCTTCAGTTGAGCTACGAAGTGACCGCCATTTTCTACAAGGTCGGCCATTTACGTAGCTGAGGCTGCTGCAATAGAACCCCCCCATGGGGAACCGGGTTAAAAAACAGATATTTAATGCTGCTTCATTAAATAGAATCCATTTCATCAGCCAATCGAGCTGATATTTGACCGATAACTTTTTCTCTCATATACTCTGAGGAGGCTAAGCTAATTTTGGCTCTAAGAGCAGCTATGAGGGGAGGAGAAGAGCCGCGCAATGGCAGCACTGTGAAGGCCTGTGAACGTCTGTCTAATTGGGAACGTCAGATTGTCCAGTTGATCGACGCCCATCTAGAGAATCTGGAGCAGCAGTTGTGTCAAGACCTTACAGACTTGCTCCCACACAACGCAACACATACTACTGGTGACACCGCACTGCTTGGAAAATACTGAGTTCCTTACATCGCTGAGAGTGGCATGGGTGGCGGTGAGCCTGGTACACATGAGACAGCTGAGGTCCGCAACTTGGGAGAAGCCGCTTCAATAACAGGAAAGGAGAGTCCCTATAGTCAGGACGCACAAGTGAGTAACCCAAAGCGACATCAAGGAGATACACCTACCGGTGAGACAGTAAAAACTCTAAGCTGCATGGCGGACTTGCTGGACATAACTGTAGAAGAGGAACTCAGTTTTGTTATTGTCAGGGTGCCAGGAATCAGACTGAGACGAGAAGTTAAAAAATAATCAGACCTTTATTAATAGCAAAAAATAATAAAAAGTCCACAAGTCAAATAACAAGCCAGGAATCAAAACCAGAGCTGGTAGTCAGACGAGCCGAGTCAGGAGCCAAAGCGAATAGTCAGGCGAGCCGGAATCAGGAACAAGGAAAACAGCAGAGTCAGGAACAAGCTAGGGATCAGGAACCAGGAAGGACATCAGGCAGCCAGGTAATACACAGGAACTCTCACAAACAGGTCTGAGACAACGCAAAGGCAAAGCATACTGAACAGAGGCCCTTTAAATAATAAGTGATGAAATCACAATTCTGAGACTGCATCCTGTCTCACATGGATGATGCACACCAGTCTGGCCATAAAAGGAAGTGCAGGAATTGAGCAGCATCCCCCACAATGCACCATAGTCAGGAAGAGAGGTGAGTAAAATGGCTGCCAGTAGCACATGGCAAACACAACAGGTAAAAAACCCTGACAGTTATAATACAAGTCCAGTCTATATAATACCCTATATCTACCTTACAGAGCCCGGCTGATGTTTTGCAGTGTGTGAAAGGATCACCGGCTCTCCTGCTTACATTAAAGTGCTGCGGGATAACAAACTATCATGGGAGTATTCTTCTGCGACCTGATAGCAATCAGAAGACATATGTATCTACCCTACAGATATGGAGGATTGGAGTAGGCTAAGAGTATGGGCTCATTATTGGGACAATGATGGTGTTCCAGCAGTTATACAATACTGACACTACCTTTTCATTATATTTGGTTTGACATACTGCAATACACACAGACTATAAGCATTCTCTGATATTAGACTATTAGTTTTGTTCTTCTGTGTTTTGTTTATTTGTGTTTTAGGATGAGATTACTATATAGGTTATTGCTTACTTATGCTACTGAAACTTAACAAATATGGTTATATTTCTGTACCACTTTTGATGCCCTAATATAGTGCTGTAGAAGCTTACACATTTATCACTATATAATAGCCTACTACCTTATCCCTTTTAAGTCATAGTCACCATAGGCCTTACCATTTCTGTTCACATATATAGTGTTTATTTATTAGATAAGCCACAATTCCTAGATATGCCACAATTCCTAGATATGCCACAATTCCTAGATATGCCACAATTCCTAGATATGCCACAATTCCTAGATATGCCACAATTCCTAGGATTTATGCACCTAAATTATACATCATGCTTAACTTTATAGTAGATGATGCACCCAGACAGAGCAGAGGTTTAATATTCCTGCAATCTCGCTCAATATCTGCCCTTTTATCATAATCGCATGCTGCTCTATGTCTGCGGCCGGGACAGGGGAGACTGGCTTGCCTATTTAATGGTAGTTATAATTGTCTAACACCTAGATTACAAGTTTTGCGTTCGTGTTTTAACGCTGAACAAATTGACATTTCAGCGTTAAAACAGCACCACAACCATTACAAGTCGGTATAGCTGTACCGCAAGCCTTTTAGCTTGTAACCCAACATCAGTCCCGCACACCTAAAAATTATGTTTTTTCATGGGACTTCCATAGCGCAGCCATTAAGAGTTTTTGCGGTGAGGGTAAAAAGCTTGCGTTCCAGCCTATATCCGACAAGATCCTTTTCGCAATATAAAAGCAGTAGTTATGAGTTTAACGCAACAAAACTGTTGCATAAAACTCATAACTAAACTGTTACAAAGTACACTAAACACCCTTAAACTACCTATTAACCTCTAAACTGAGGCCCTCCTGCATCGCAAATACTATATTAAAGTTATTAACCCCTAATCTGCCACTCCCGACATCGTCACCACTTATAAAATGTATTAACCCCTATTGATTTGAATAGCCAATAGAATTTCAGAAGCTCTCATCCTATTGGCTGTTTTGAACAGCCAATAGGATTTCAGTAGCTCTCATCCTATTGGCTGATTTGAATTTCCAAAATCAAATCAGCAAATAGGAATGTAAGGGATGTCATCTTGAATCGCGTACCTTGCATTAAAGATTCAGTGTACGGCGGCGACCGTATGAAGAGGATGCTCCGTGCTGAATGTCTTCAGGATGGACCCACTCCGCACCCCCGGGATGAAGATAGAAGATGCTGTCTGGATGAAGATAGAAGAGGTCGTCTGGATGAAGACTCGCCTCCTGGATGAGTACTTCGCCGCCTGGATGAAGATAGAAGAGGCTGCCTGGATGAAGACTTTTCACCGCCTGGATGAGGACTTCGCCACTTGTTTGAAGATCGTTCAAGCAGCACTTCAAAAACTATAAGTGGATCCTCGGGGGTTAGTGATAGTTTTTTAAGGGTTTTTTATGTGTTTGGGTTTTTTTAGTTTAGGGTTTGGGCTTTTTGTAAAAGAACTAAATGCCCTTTTCAGGGCAAAGCAAAAGAGCTAAATGCCCTTTTAGGGGCAATGCTCATACAAATACCTTTTTCAGGGCAATGGGTAGATTTTAGGTTTTTTTTAGATATTGTTATTTTAATTTGTGGGTTTGTGGGGTAGGGGTTTGTAATGTTAGTAGTTCTTTGTATTTTTTTCAGGTTAAAGAGCTGTTTAACTTAGGGAAATATCCTACAAAAGGCCCTTTTAAGGGCTATTGGCAGTTTATTCTAGATTAGGTTTTTTATTTTGGGGTGTTTTTTTAAAAAAAAATGAGTATTAGAATAGGAATAATGTTTATTATGTTTGATCATTTGTTTGTTATTTTGTGTAATTTATATTTTTTTCGTTTTGGGGTGGGTTTTTATTTTTAGATTAGGGCTTGAACATTTCATAAAAGAGCTGAATGCCCCTTTAAGGGCAGGAAAAATAGCTAAATGCCCTTTTAAGGGCAATGCCCATACAAATGCCCTTTTCAAGGCAATGGGTAGATTAGGTTTTACTTTATTTTTATTTTGCGGGTTTGGGGGGTGGGGTTTGTATACTGTTAGGGGGTGTTTGTTTTGTTTTGTAGCAAAAGAGCGGTTGACTTTAGGGCAATGCCCTACAAAAGGCCATTTTAAGGGCCCTTGGTAGTTTATTCTCGATTAGGCATTTTTATTTTGGGGTGTTTTTTTTTTAAGGGTTTTAGAATAGGAATAATTTTTATTGTTTTTTATAATTTCGTTTGTTATTTTTTGTAATGGTAGTTTTTTTTATTTTTAGTTATTTTAGTGTTTGTTATTTTTTGTAATGGTAGGTTTTAGTGTAAGACAGGTTAGGTTTTATTTCACAGGTAAGTCTGTATTTATTTTAACTATTAACTAGTAAATAATTATTTACTAACTACACTACCTAGTTAAAATAAATACAAATTTACCTGTGAAATAAAACCTAACCTGCCTTACACTAAAACTAGTTTAGGTTTTATTTCACAGGTAAGTATTTAGTTTTAAATAAGAATTATTTAGTTAATAATTGTAACTTTAATTTAGCTCTATTTTAATTATGTTAAAGTTAGGGGGTGTTAGGGTTAGGTTTAGGGTTACGGTTAGGGTTACTTTAGGGTTAGGTTTAGGGGTTAATATATAGTTTAATTTAGGTTGTTGTGATGTGGGGTTGGCGGTTTAGGGGCTAATAGGATTATGTAGTGGTAGTGATGTGGGAGGCCAGAGGTTTAGGGGTTAATAACTTTATTTAGTTGTGGCGATGTCGGGGAGTGGCGGAATAGGGGTTAATAGATTTATTATAGTGTGGGCGATGTTGGGGTGCAGGGGAATAGGGGTTTATAACTTTAGTATAGTGGCGGCGATATCGGGAGTGGCAGGTTAGGGTTAATAACATTATGTAGGTGTCGGCGGCAGATTAGGGGTGTTTAGACTCTGGGTTTATGTTAGGATGTTAGGTTTAAACGTTATTTTTTTTCCCCATAAACATCAATGGGGCTGCGTTACGGAGCTTTTTTTTCCACGATCGCAGGTGTTAGGCTTTTTTCTGACCCACTCTCCCATTGATGTCTGTAGGGAAATCGTGCACGACCACGTCAAAACAGCACTTGGATTGTGTGCGGTATGGAGCTCAATGCAGCTATATCGCATGCATAAGCCAGCTGTTTGAAAACTAATGGCTGCGCTATAGAGGGTTAATTAACACAACTTTTGTTGTGTTCGTTAATTTCCCTATAGCGCGCATAACTCTTAATCTAGGTGTAAATGAGCTATATTCACCCTACCATCATCTTTCAATGGAGACTCACACTATTATTGATGTTAAGTAACTCCACACTAGTAATAGCTTTCATAGTAACCCCATGTTACCTGGCTTCTTGTGACGCACCTATTACCCCCTATATTAGATGTCTGAGACAATAGTGGTATCTTATAATATTCACCTCCAATAGAGTGGCACTATAAGCTTAATATTCACTGATAAATTGCTCCATATCTATTTAGAAAGATAATTTTGTAAGCTCACTATTTTAATTATACAGTTCTTTTATAAAGTATAAAATAAGAAACTCGAGATTGACCATTTGAGATCCAAGAGTGGTCTCCTATTGTTCATGGATGCCTTCAGTAGCTTAGGAGTAAGGAGGTCCAAAAGTGGCTTCATCTGCCCTTTAGAAGGCATAAAGTTAAGTAGGCAAGCATTTTGTTCACTAATACTCATGCAAATGACTGTATAAACGAGCTATCTTTATCTTGTTTACCTTCTATTGATTGTATGTCTAAGTACCTGTACAGACTTCTTAGCTTTACATACAGTATATTGTTTGTATGCCCTGTACTGAATTTCAATAAAAATATAAAAATAAAAAAAATACAAGTAATAAGGAGTAGACGGCTCTTGGTACTTGATATGTTGGCTTAATGCAATATATTTAATTAGGTTCATGAGATTACATGCTAAAGATTATGGGGTAGATTTATTTTTAGTCAAACTGACATGATTCGCTGTAGCGAATTATGTCCGCTTGACCTCGCTAAATGCCGACAGCATATGCTGTCAGCATTTAACATTGCACAAGCATGTCTAGTGAAATGCTGGTACAATGCCGCCCCCTGCTCACTGGTGACCAATCTGCCGTAAGCTTGAAACAATGGGGCTCCGAAGTAGCAGTCACTGCTTAATAAATGGAACCCTATGACTTCCATTTATGGAGCTGTGTAAGCACATGCAGGGCTATGTCAGTTCAGGGTTGTTCTTGCAAGCCTGCAACTAACAGATACAACCAATGCTTTATAAGGTGTCCACAACCTCAGAGGTTTGAGGAGGTCAAATATCCTGGCCGTAATTCATCTGATAAGCCCTGCTCTTATGAAATTGGTTGTAGGAGAGAAAGAGGTCTTAGGATGAGCAAATGAGGTAGGCTCTGGAGTATTCGCAGTTAAAACAGAGATAAAGAAGAGTGTATTGATATAGAGAGCTTGTATGTGAGGGTCTCTCTTATTGTACAAATAAAAGGCAATATATGATCTGTAACAGATGAATGCTGGTGCTAGGAGATAAGTCTGGCATAAGTATTCATAACTGATTACAGTGGGGAGAGAAGATAACTTGGTAAAAAAAAATGCAAGTTTAGAGGTTAATGAGTGGATTAGAATATTAGTAGCATCTTGTGAAAGCAAGAAGCACATTTTATTGATATTCATAATTTAGCAAATGATTTAAAGGACCAGTCAACACATTAGATTTGCATAATCAACAAATGCAAGATAACAAGACAATGCAATAGCACTTAGTTTGAACTTCAAATGAGTAGTAGATTTTTTGATAACAAATTTCAAAGTTATGTATATTTCCACTCCCCTTGTACCATGTGATACCAATCAGCCAATCACAAATGCATATACGTATAGTTTGTGAATTCTTGCACATGCTCAGTAGGATCTGGTGACTCAAAAATTGTAAATATAAAAGACGGTGCACATTTTTTTTAATGGAAGTAAATTGGAAAGTTGTTTAAAATTACATACTGTATCTGAATCATGAAAATGTAATTTAACCCGAGTGTCCCTTTAATGTCTAAGCCAGATGTGACAGTCATTGCAATAGGATTTAAGAGGTGAAGTGATGATAGTGCTGTCAACCGTAATTGAGATTTGAGTAATGAGGAAGAAGAGTATGATCTCAGGATGGAACTACTGAGTTTTATATAATAAGGTAACATTTAGAATAAGATAATTTATTGATAGATTTTAGCCTAGGCACACAGGGTAGAGGATAGGTCTGGTGCAGAGAGGTATGTTTTGGTTTAATCACTATACACATGTTGTTGAAACCCATCTGATTTAATTAAAGAAGAAGAAGAGGGTTATGAGTAGACTGAATAAGAGAAGGGAACCTAGAACCCACACCTTGTGACTCCCCAATAGTGAGTGATAAAGGAGGCAAAATATATGTCACAGAATGATACACTGAAAGCTTGGTTGGAGAGAAACAAAGAGATCTGCAAGAGGGTTTTGAGATTAGATACTCTGGATACCAGTGGCAAAGACTTCAAAAGAAGAAGGATTAACAAAAACAAATAAAGCTCAGTCACTTGTCACCTTGGTGATTGCTGTCTCTGTGTGGTATTTATGGATGAAAGCCAGATTGCTGCAGGTCAGGAAGAGGATTTGATGTGAGGAAATGTATTTCTTGTGTAGCCTTTTTAAGATGATTTCTGGATTTAGAGAAATAGGATGATGGTTAGATAGAGTTACTTGGTTAGTTGGAGACTTCTAAATGATCAGTATAGCTAACGTATGGTTAAGTGCAAGTGCTTCAGGATAAATTAAATGATTTGGCTTAGTAGCCAAGTTAAAATGGCTGAAAGGAGAGAATCCCTGACTGTTCACATGATGCATCATTGCAAAAAATCGGCCCATGTCAGTGATTTTGCACATATAGCTCACACTTAGAATCTTATAAAAAAAAATGGTTTTGTGGGTGGCATCACTTTTGCGACTATGAAATATAAGTATAGATTTAAGATAGGCACCTGGAGGTGAAGCCGTACTCTTCCATATGAAATAGTTCAGAATCATTCAATGGTCATATATTTTATTCAGTATGAATTATTGCAAAAAGGGTATTGATTGTACTGTGCAGTATAGGATATGAACATTAGATTTAAAAGTAAGTAAAAGTACTAAAACTTCAGTCTTGTACATACTTGTAAATTGTGCGGGTTCCTTTTAGATTATGTGCTGTCACTCTTCAGAGACAATGGTCTAGATTACAAATCAAGCAATACCGATTGCATGTGGAGCATTATGTTGTGCTCGACTTGAGCAATCAGTTTCGCTCAACCCTATTGTAATAAAACCCAAGACGACCACCCCCAAAAAAAAGCATTAACCCCTAAATCACCAATTTATGAAAAAAATCCCTATCTGCTATTAACCCCCAAACTGTAACAACCCTCCTCCAAGACAAAACACCTACAACTAATTCCCCCATCCGTAACTGACTCCCCACCACAACTCCCCTGACCACAAGACCCCCCTACCTAAACCAACCCCTTCTCAGACCCTCCAACAAAAGATTGGTGACAGTTTCCCTATTCTGCTCCGGCTCCACTTTATGTGCTGATATTGGAGACCAATACATCATTCCAGGAATTCTTGGAGTGATCAGTGTAATGATTGCTGTAAAAGTCAGCCTGTTTTATAGCACCTGTACCTCTATAGGTGCATACACAAAGTGTGAGTAATTTTCATACTCTTAATTGTAACATGGTTACACTATGAGGCGCCCTTTGTCTTTTCTTTATCATTTATCAACAGATGAACCATTACACTGTTGGTTTCAAGAGGAGCTACCTGTGGGATTTATGACTTTATTCCATTTAGTTTGTTTGGTTTTTCTTAATTTTTTGGAATGTATTCACATCTATAATCTTTTTATTTTTTATTTATTATTAGACTAGTCCTAAAGACTGTGTACACGGACCATTTTATACAGTACAGCAGTCCCACCCCTTGCTCTCCCCCTCTCTTTTGCTCTCTCTCCCCCCTCTCTTTCGCTCTCTCTCCCCCCTCTCTTTTGCTCTCTCTCTCCCCTCTCTCTTTTGCTCTCTCTCTCTCTTCTTCTCTCTTTTGCGCTCTCTCTCTCCCCTCTCTTTTGCTCTCTCTTTCTCCCCTCTCTTTTTCTCTCTCTCTCTCCCCTCTCTTTTGCTCTCAATCCCTCCCTTTCTTTTGCGCTGTCTCTCTCCCCCTCTCTTTTGCTCTCTCTCTCCCCCTCTCTTTTGCATTCTTTCTTCCCCTTTCTTTTGCACTCTCCCCTCTCTCTTTTGCTCTCTCTCTCCCCCCTCTCTTTTGCTCTCTCTTCCGTCTCTTTTGCGCTCTCTCCCCCTCTCTTTTGCTCTCTCTCCCCCCTTTTGCTCTCTCTCCCCCCTCTATTTTGCTCTCTCTCTCTCTCCCCTCTTTTGCTCTCTCTCCCCCTTCTCTTTTGCTCTCTCTCTTCCCCATCTCTTTTGCTCTCTCTCTCTCCCCCTTCTTTTGCTCTCTCTCCCCCTTTTTTGCTCTCTCTCTCCCCCTATTTTGCTCTCTCTCCCTCTCTTTTGCTCTCTCTCCTCGCTCTTTTGCTCTTTCTCCCCCATCTTTTGCGCTCTCTCTAGTAGCCATGCACACTCCCACATTCCCACACCCCCATCACAGCATCCTGGCCACTTCCCCGATCACGGCGGCTTCAGACCATTATCTCTGCTGTTCAAGGCCAGGTATTGTTTGTCCTTGCACAGTCTCTACTGCGCATGACAGCTTCGGACAAACATACTTGGCCTTTTATTATATAGGATAACATTATCATTCTATATATATATATACAGGGAGTGCAGAATTATTAGGCAAATGAGTATTTTGACCACATCATCCTCTTTATGCATGTTGTCTTACTCCAAGCTGTATAGGCTCGAAAGCCTACTACCAATTAAGCATATTAGGTGATGTGCATCTCTGTAATGAGAAGGGGTGTGGTCTAATGACATCAACACCCTATATCAGGTGTGCATAATTATTAGGCAACTTCCTTTCCTTTGGCAAAATGGGTCAAAAGAAGGACTTGACAGGCTCAGAAAAGTCAAAAATAGTGAGATATCTTGCAGAGGGATGCAGCACTCTTAAAATTGCAAAGCTTCTGAAGCGTGATCATCGAACAATCAAGCGTTTCATTCAAAATAGTCAACAGGGTCGCAAGAAGCGTGTGGAAAAACCAAGGCGCAAAATAACTGCCCATGAACTGAGAAAAGTCAAGCGTGCAGCTGCCAAGATGCCACTTGCCACCAGTTTGGCCATATTTCAGAGCTGCAACATCACTGGAGTGCCCAAAAGCACAAGGTGTGCAATACTCAGAGACATGGCCATGGTAAGAAAGGCTGAAAGACGACCACCACTGAACAAGACACACAAGCTGAAACGTCAAGACTGGGCCAAGAAATATCTCAAGACTGATTTTTCTAAGGTTTTATGGACTGATGAAATGAGAGTGAGTCTTGATGGGCCAGATGGATGGGCCCGTGGCTGGATTGGTAAAGGGCAGAGAGCTCCAGTCCGACTCAGACGCCAGCAAGGTGGAGGTGGAGTACTGGTTTGGGCTGGTATCATCAAAGATGAGCTTGTGGGGCCTTTTCAGGTTGAGGATGGAGTCAAGCTCAACTCCCAGTCCTACTGCCAGTTTCTGGAAGACACCTTCTTCAAGCAGTGGTACAGGAAGAAGTCTGCATCCTTCAAGAAAAACATGATTTTCATGCAGGACAATGCTCCATCACACGTGTCCAAGTACTCCACAGCGTGGCTGGCAAGAAAGGGTATAAAAGAAGAAAATCTAATGACATGGCCTCCTTGTTCACCTTATCTGAACCCCATTGAGAACCTGTGGTCCATCATCAAATGTGAGATTTACAAGGAGGGAAAACAGTACACCTCTCTGAACAGTGTCTGGGAGGCTGTGGTTGCTGCTGCACGCAATGTTGATGGTGAACAGATCAAAACACTGACAGAATCCATGGATGGCAGGCTTTTGAGTGTCCTTGCAAAGAAAGGTGGCTATATTGGTCACTGATTTGTTTTTGTTTTGTTTTTGAATGTCAGAAATGTATATTTGTGAATGTTGAGATGTTATATTGGTTTCACTGGTAAAAATAAATAATTGAAATGGGTATATATTTGTTTTTTGTTAAGCTGCCTAATAATTATGCACAGTAATAGTCACCTGCACACACAGATATCCCCCTAAAATAGCTAAAACTAAAAACAAACTAAAAACTACTTCCAAAAATATTCAGCTTTGATATTAATGAGTTTTGTGGGTTCATTGAGAACATGGTTGTTGTTCAATAATAAAATTAATCCTCAAAAATACAACTTGCCTAATAATTCTGCACTCCCTGTATATATATATATATATATATATATATATATATATATATATATATATATATATATATATATATATATATATATATATATATATATATATATATATATATATATATATATATATATATTCATATTTCTTTATTGATATTATTACACCAAAATTAGATACTATATATTTTCAGATATAGCCCATATATTTACTATCTACACTTTATTATTTTTATTATTATTATCAGATCACATTACCATCAATATATATATTGTCATTTGTTTATTTATATTGTCAGATCAATATTAGACACTATTTATTTTGGCTGTAGTTAGTGGGCTCCCTATTGATATCCTTTTTTGGATATTATATAGCCCATTTAATAGATAGTCTTCCAATATGGGCCTAGATTACAAGTTTAGCACAAAAATGTTAGCGCTATTGTGCATTAATACAGGTAATGGTAATACGAGCGCAATGAGTGCGCTAATAGTGCTCTCTGCACTATCCATTAAAAAATATAGGGCACAATAAAAAGTTTTGACTACATTAAGATGCTCTGGTTAACATTTTTAATTATTCATTTATAATACCAGATTACAAGTTATTGTTAGTGGGAGACAAGAGCACAAGAAAACTCACACAGCACTATTGATTGCACTACACTCGTAATCTCGCCCATGATGACTGTTGACCACTGAATTTAAGTGTACAGTCTATTGTTATTGTTTAAAAAGATAGATAATCCCTTTATTACCCATTCCCCAGTTTTGCACAGCCAACACTGTTATATTAATACACTTTTTACCTCTGTGATTACCTTGTATCTAAGCCTTTGCAGACTGCCCCCTTATATCTGTTCTTTTGACAGACTTGCATTTTAGCCAATCAGTGCTGACTCATAAATAACTCCACAGGAGTGAGCACAATGTTACCTAATGGCACACGTGACTTAACACTGTCTACCTGTGAAGAACTATCAAAATGATTTTAGATAAGCGGTGGCCTTCAACGGCTTAGAAATCAGTTTATAATCCCATCTAAGTTTAGCTTTCAAGAAAGAATACCAAGAGAACAAAGCAAATTTGATGATAAAAGTAATTTGGAATTATTTTTTTTTAAATTGCATGCCCTATCTGAATCATGAAAGTTAAATTTTAAAGGGACAGTACACTGTAAAATTGTTTTTCCATTAATGTATTTTAAATGACTTGTTATACCAACTGCAGAGTATAAAATATTTGAGAAATTCCATTTTCATGCTTATTTGTGTATATGAAGTAGCTAATTTTGTGCTTTGAAACCACAGCCTATTACAATGAGTTGAACTTAAAGGTGATATCAGATCTCATTATGTTCTAAGTTTGTGAAAACAGACTTGCTTCCTTATCTTTTATTTGGCTGGAACACCAAAGCTCAATACATAGAGAGAATAATGGGAAATTATCATTTTAATACTTAACTATCCTGCATCCCACTGAGAGTGTAATCTCTTCTGCTGGCTGTGTATACTTAGGCTATTCAATAGCCTATACTCCAGTATTAATTTGTTCAGTGTAGGTGGCGATACCACAGGCTAAATCAGCTATTTCAAATGCTGAAATAGGAGTAAAGGAGCTACTTGTAACCAATTTAATACACTCTAGCAGGTTAAAAGGATCATTGGGAATAATTTAAAGGGGAGACATTTTTTGGGTGAACTGTCCCTTTAACTTGACTGTCCCTTTAAGTTCCATCTAGAACTAAAATTATACCTTTTCACTAGAGTATTTTAGTGCATATCTACAATTAAAAAAAATAAAAATGATGCATTGTTCAAATGATTGCAGATTTTTGCTTAAAACAAATCAAAGCTAGGCACAGAAAATATTATTAACAGTAAAATATGATTGAGGGAAGAAAATATGCAGCAAGAAACTCTGCTAAGAAAGGGGAAAAAAGATTTGTCTTTGCTCAAAGAAAATAAAATTGAAAACCTTGGCGAAGGCATTAGATTCCCATAGAATGAATATTAATGCCGAGCTAAAATCAGAGCCGGCTCTGGTGAGATTTCATTTAACAGTGTCCAATAAGTACTTAAAGCAATGGTAAATCCAGGCGTTTAACAAACGCTAGGATTTACCATCACTAAAAATAAACTCTAGTTTCTGTCATCAATTACTAAAAATGGGTGCTAAACTCACCCTTTCTACGCTGAAGAATATCCCTAAAATTGTCACTTCCGGCCACCTACAGCACAGCGCTCCTTTACCAATGAGGTGACGTTTCCACCTCTAGCCGTGCTACGATGTCAGATGACACGCATGGATATAGGTTTAGAGGTGGAAACGTCACCGCATTGAAGAAGAGTGCTGTGCCATGCAGGCCGGAGGCGATCATTTTAGCGATATACTTCAGCACAGAAAGGGTGAGTTTAGCACCCATTTTTAGTAATTGATGACAGAAACTAGTTATTTTTAGTGCAATTCTCTCCATGGTAATCCAACAGACGAATGCTGATAACAGAAACTAGTTATTTTTAGTGATGGTAAATTCTAGCGTTAGTTAAAAACTTGGATTTACTATCACTTTAAAGTGATAGTAAACTTTTCCCTTTGTATAAATAGATCTGGAATGTTAGTGATAGAGTTTAATTTATCAGTTGTAATAAAGATGCGCTATAACATACTTTTGAATGTAGCACTGAAATTCTAATACCCGTGCTTTGGCCACCCACTTCATGGTCGACAAGCCAAAGATCATATAAGGGGTATACAACAGCTGCCAGGCATCCATTGAGCAGTAAGTGTAGTCAGGTACAAATTAGGTATGGTAACAGATTAAGCACCAGTAGCATGGAAGGCAAAATAGTAGTCTCAGACAAGTCAAAACATAGTAATGGTGTCAAAATCCAGAAGCACACCAGTAGAGGTAGCACATCAATCCACAACAATCACTTCTGCATCAAGTTTTAGACAAACACTACCACAAGTCATAATATAACAATTAGCCAAAAAAGGGAAAAACATGTTCGTGCTCATAACATCAGTACCAGGGAAGGCAGAGGTATCACAGGCTTTCTGGTAATGAACAGACTGTGAGAAGCAGACCAGGTCTTAGAAAGATCTGGGTACTGAGAAACAAATAGATCTGTAGACTATCTAGATGTGTATCCTGCAATTTGGTACTAAAAAACCAGAACAGTCTGTATATACATGTCCAGTTGGACCTTAAGCAATTCAGATGTTAAATTTAACAAAAGATGATGTAATTGTTGTGGTAATTTTTTGCCTGGGTTACCATAAGGAAGATTAAAAAAAAAAAACGACATCATTGGCTAACAAAGTTTAATGTCAGTGAGAGTGGATCATCAGAATGATACCAGAAACGTAAATACAGGCCAATAAAAAGAGTTTAAAAGTCACCATTTCAGTGCAATTTGTTATCATATGAAGTCAGTGCAATTCTCTCCATGGTAATCCAACAGACGAATGCTGATAGCTAAATAGCCAGAGCATTTTCTCTCCTTGATGAATGTGAATCTAAAAAAAAACAAGGGGGAACAGTGCACCTCCAATTCATGTAGTAAATTTTATTAAAGGAAATCCCTGCTAAAAAATGCACTTAAAAACAATGTATCACAGGCTCATCAGAGACCATTACAGAAGTCCTCAGCTACAAGTGAGTATGTTCGACAAACGTTATCAATATGTGCTGTACCTTGTAAGGTGTATGTTCCTGTCATAAGTCGGTGGGCTAGAGAACCATTACCCCAGGTGTTTCAACTGATATTACCGTGCAGACTTCTTCAGGGATGTCAGACTTTTAAGTGTGACCGTCAATATGGCTCCCGTGTATTAAAGAGCCAAATCCAATGTGACTACTTTATACACATCTATTCCCCATAGCAAAGGTTTGTTGGAAAGCCAGTACCAATGTTAAAATGGTCTATTCCTGAGGCTCAGATCCAATTTTTACTGAGTGGAATTGAATTAATTCTCACTAATAATTATTTTGCATTTGAGAACAAACGTTTACAAACAAATACAAGGCACAGCCATGGGCACCACCTCTTATGCAAACATTTTTATGAGTGAGTTTGAAGATCAATTTGTCTGTCTGGACATGTAATCCATACTTTCATAATATCATAAGATATTTCAGATTTATAGACGATATTATTGTTGTTTGGCAGTGTGACCATTAAATGGCAACAAGGTTAAATTAATTTACTACCTGATTCGGAGGTTCGCTGTTCCCTGTTTTAGCTCTCACAATTAGATTAGAATCACTGTTCTACATAGAACCAAGATAAAAAATAAGTACATGTGCAGGTGTTATTGATGATATCACAGGTTTGGTGTACATGGATGTCCTGTCATGCGCTGGTGTTTCTTTATCAGAGATCACATCAGGGAACCTAAAACCCAATATTTTTATTTCATGATCCAGTTATAGGATACAATTTTATTTTCATAATCTTTAATTGAGGTTCTTAGGAATGACATCAAACAATACATCAATTCAAAGCACTAAGTTGGCAGTTGCATATGCAATATTACATCCATAGCCACTCTGTAGTTCACAGCTCTTCCACCACCTATGAATCCTCCTTTTCTAGGCAACAAATAGTAAACTTGTGCACTGCAGAAAAATTTGTTTTGGTTCGTTTCGGACCGATTCAGATTTTTTTTTATTTTGGTTTTGGATTGATTAGAATTTGGATACATTTGAATGTATTTGTTTTGGATTCATTCGGATTCTAATAAATTCAAATGTATTCAGTTCGGATTCGATTCATAAAATCGGAAATTCGGTATGTGTTAGGTGGGATGTGCTGTGTATTAGACTAGTATTATTTACTGTATAATAGGTGTAACCTCACAGGTACCAGCTACACAATATGCACAGAGCTAGTTGAGGTATATAACCTAATATACAGTACATAATAATAGTGTAATACACAGCACATCCCATTTAAGTACCAACCTCACAGGTACCAGCTACATAATGTGCCCTGCACAAAGCTAGCAGAGTTATATAACCTAATATACTGTACAATACTAGTGTAATTGTGATTAGTCCATGACCATTCGAATGTTACGAATAAATCGGAACTAATTCGGATTTATTAGTTACAAATGCATTCGGATTAGTTTAGTTTCGTTGCTATGGTAATTCGGAAATTCGTCCGAATTTTGATTTGGAACGAAACGAAATGCACATGTCTAACAAAAAATATCCGCTCTGGTCAGCCTCAAATGGGGGCATAAATACTCACGGTCCGTCTGCACTCTGCTGGCTCCCTTCTCTTCTGTCCTTAGCATTCACTGCTATAATTCAAATCACTGGAGAGGTTACTGCCGTTCATGCAGATGCCCAGCGATGCCGACTTTCTGTTTGCTCCTCTCGGCTACTATTTTTCAGTGGGTGACATCACCGGCTCTCCGGTCACATGAAAGGTAGTGGAAGTGGTAGCTACGGGCTGGGGTAAGATCTTACTGAAGTGCTCACAATGTATCCTGTGCAAATCCAGATTCAAAAAGGTAGACGGAGCACCACCATTGATCTTAAAAAATAACTTTTATTCATCAAATTCGATAAAATCCATCAACAATGTAAACAGCAAAAGTTAGAAAGGATGACTGGTCAATCCCTAGACCCACTGACGCATTTTGGCTGAACATCCGTAATCGTAGTGTGATCTATTAGCCATACTGGCCCTTTTTAAGTAATTAATCTGCATTTGATTGGTTAAAAACATAACCTGGGATTTAACCCTATCAGCCTTCCACATATCATTTTCTTAATGCAGTATATATAAAAGAGAAATATATAAGTTTAACATAGAATGAATCCTGCATAGTATACCTTTTAAGCTGTGCTTGTATATTGCATGATTCAAACTGAGTTATATTATGAAACCCACAAAACAGTGTAGTATAAAATCTTAAACTCTTAAACAAGTTATCAGTGCTAATATGTTGATATGCACTTGTATGCGCGTGCGCATATAAAGATGTATATAAGAAGCCAATTCTTCTTATATTAACTCTGACATGTGTAATGCAACAATTTACAGACTGTCATAATCAACACCATAAATTATGTAAATGTATAGTCGCTACTTTAACATTTTCACTCATATGTTGGATCATGACAGAGAATAACAGAAAATATGGGCAATCTTCCCAATTCAATATATGTATACTATGAAACGTATGTAACAAATATAGCACTGAATACATTTGATCCGTATATGTAAATGTGTATAGATATTTAAATTCACATGAGAAGTGAATATAGTGTTAAGTATTAAGCAATATAAATTACTAAATATAAAGTACAGAATACAAAACACAAAGATCAAAATACAAACATCCAATATGCAAAATACAAAACGTATCATAAGCACACAGAACTGAAGAACCAAAGTGTCTACTGCCAGAAATTTATGACGTCATACTCTGAGTTGAGACCATGGAGCACTCTGGTCTTCAGCCTGTGTACCCAGAACACCTCCCTTTTTCCTAGTAATGACTCCCTGACTCCACCTCTGCTTTTCTTAGAGACAGCTTCAATGATAGTCCCTCTTAGTGATTGACTTTTTTATTGTATATAGTTTTAAAGTGTTGTACTAAGGGGGTAGTCAATTTCCCTAATTTAATGCTTGATAAATGCTAACGAATTCTGTGTCTGACCTCTCTGGTGGTGAGGCCTACGTATTGTACCTCACAATCCTTACATGTCAATAGCTATATAGAATAAATGGACCTACAGTTGGTGCACATTTGATGTCTGAAAGATTCACCTGTTGAGCAACTTGTGAAACCTTCCTTCCTATCTAGAAAGTCGCAAGCCTTACATTTAAAATTGCTACACTTAAAAACACCTTTATGTTGTAGCCATGAACTTGCTTTTTCTACTTGTGGTTTCAGTTGTGTAGGTGCAATCCTGTTTCCTATTGACATCCCTTTTCTGAAGACATATCTGCATTTTTTGGGAGTAATATCTGCAAATGCATCATCCGCCTTTAGTATGGAGAGGTTTTTCCTAATGATATTGCAAATCTGGTGAAATTGGTAACTGTACTGTGTGACAAAGGTTACACCATTAAATTCCTCTTTTCCCTTTGTAATCTTAGGGGAGTTTTTCTGTGTCAAGAATTCAAAGCTGTTTTTATCATCAATTTCAGACCTTGCTCTTTCTTTGTCCTTCGAGCTGTAGCCCCTTTCTAACAGTCTGTCAAATCCCTTGCATGTCTACTGTATTTGTCCTTGTTAGTGCAGTTTTGTTTTAAATCTTATAAACTGCCCTCTTAGAACTGAGTTGAACACTCTTTTTGGGTGACAGCTACGGGCATGCAAGAGGGTATTGCCCGATATGGGTTTTCTGTAGACCTCTAGTTCCACTTTACCTGTCATACTCCCTTTTAAATTCACATCCAGATAATTTATACTTTCAGTTACAAATTCAAACGTGAATTTGATGTCTGCTTCATTGGCATTGAGACCATCCTCAAATCTCTCTGCCTCAGTACATCCCCCATTCCAAATAAAAATTAAATCCTCTATATATCTACAATAGCAAATAATGTGATTTTTATGGGGGTAATTATCTCTATAGATGTGGGACAGCTCCCACCAGCCCATAAACAAATTTGCATAGGAGGGGGCAAATTTTGCCCCCATTGCTGTCCCACATCTATGGAGGTAATATTCACCCTTGAATACAAAAAAATTGTGGGTCAATTACAATTCGGCTACACGTATGATATATTTACAAAAATTGTCATCATACTATTGACTTTTTTTTAAAAAGAAATGAATTGCTTCCAAACCCTTTTTATGTTGGATTGATGAATACAAGGCTGTTACGTCCACTGTCAACTAATTATAATTTTTGTTACAGGTAATAGACTCCATCTCCAGTAGTAATTGCTTTGTATCTTTCAAGTTACTATGTAGTTCTTTGACCACTGGTTGGAGTATCTCATCTAACCACTGTGAGAGATGTTCAAACATTGAATTAATACCACTGATGTTAGGTCTTCCTACCACATTAGATAGAGATCTATGCACTTTGGGCAGGAAATTGAAGATGGGATTAATTGGATTATCCACCAAAAGATATTTGCAGGTTTTCTCATCTAGAAAGCCATCTTCTTTCCCATTGTCAATTAACTGCCCTAGTTCCATCTGGAATCGAGCGGTGGGGTTGAAACTTTGTTAAATTTTGTTGTTTTCTGGTATTAACAGAATATGCTAATTGTGTGATCTCGTTCCACCCTTTTTTGGAATGTTTCTAAAATCTCCCCTCTTGATTCTATAGGATAGAATCTGGAGACCTCTTTTAGTGAGGGTCCTTTATCAACCATATTTTCTGTTAAATACTCATGACAGGAAATCCCTTCAGCAAATAGTGTCTCCAGATTCTCCAAGTCACATGCTTCCTGAAAATTCAAGTCCCCCCTCTTAGACTGAGTATCCCCTTCTGATGAGGTCATTATGAACTCTCCATTTTTATATTCATTTTTAAAAATGTTCTTTTAGGGTAAAATTCCTTATCATTTTATTTATGTCTATGAGGGTCTGAAATAGATTGAAATTTTCACTGGGAACAAAGTTTAGACCTAAGGTTAATACCTTTAATTCTGTATCATTCAGCAGGTAACTGGACAAGTTTATAACCGATTTTAATTGTATTTTGTTTGTGATCTCCCTCTCCTCAGTGGGAGTGGTTCTTTTCTCATATTTTTGTCTCCTACCCCCCCCCCCACCCGCTTCTGATTCTTTTGGGCATGTGGAAAAAACCTGGGCTATGTCTGTTTTGTCGGACTCTCTTGACACTGCATAGGGGACACCCCTTTCCTGTGTGATATTTAGACACCCTTTCCACATTGTATTGCTGAGGTTTCAAAATGGAGGTCCCGGTCTTGGGTTTAGCACCTAGGTCTATTGTTTAATCTGTGCCTCCTTTTTGTCTGACTGCTTCTTCTCTATCATCACCTAAGGTAACCCTTTACCAGAGTTTTGTCCCTCATCCTGTAATTCAGCTTCACTGTCAGTAAAAGTGACTTTCTTATTTTGTCTTTTTTTTTATTCTTATTACTTTTCCCCTGTTTGTTATCTTTAAATCTATTCTGATCATTTTCTCTTCTGTAATTAAACCTCTGTTTTCTGTTCCATATATAAACCTTGTTTGTCTCATAATCTATGGAATCTCTAATAAATTTATCGTGCTTTGTTTCCATGATTAAACGTTTAGATTCAGCCACTGTTTCATGTAAAATCCTATTAAATTTGGAATATTGTATTTCTTTGCTTCTACCGTTACATTCAACCTGTAAGGAATCAATCTGTTTTGAAACATTGTGTCACAATTTTGACTTAAATTTAACAGCATTTTCATCAGTCTGAGAGAGCAATCAGACAATACATCATTCCATGCTTTAATAAATTCTAAATCTTCAATAGGAAAAGTAGAAAACTTATTGATTCTCAGTCCTCTTGGTATTAGTCCAGATTTTAAATATTTTTGTAGGGTTGAAATGTTCCACTTCAGTCTGGTCTCTTTTACCAATAATGACTCCATAGTCTCAAATACTCTACTTAAAGAAAGCAACAAGCAGTCAGTAGATCTGGAGACACTATAAAATGAAGGGATTTCCTGTCAGGAAGAATAAACAGAAAATATGGTTGATAAAGGGCCCTCACTAAAAGAGGTCTCCAGATTCTATCCTATACAATCAAGAGGGGAGATTTTAGAAACATTCCAAAAAATGGGTGGAACGAGATCTAACACAATTAGCATATTCTGTTGATACCAGAAAACAACAAAATGTAACAAAGGAATAACGTCTTACACTAAAAAAGCTAGGAGAGCGCAAAGAGCTGGTGATAAGGGCAGTTGACAAGAGAGGGTCAGTTCTGGTTATGGACAAAACATACTTTATTAGTGAATCCTTACGGGAACTTAATGATCCCCTCCAATATACCAAATTAAGTTTCAACCCCACCGCTAGATTCCAGAGGGAATTGACAATGGGAAAGAAGATGGCTTTCTAGATGAGAAAACCTGCAGATATCTTTTGTTGGGTTTTTCAAATATTCCCATCTTCAATTTTCTGCCAAAAGTGCATAAATCTCTATCTAATGTCGTAGGAAGACCTATCATCAGTGGTATTAATTCAATGTTTGAACATCTCTCACAGTGGTTAGATGAGATACTACAACAAGTGATCAAAGAACTACATAGTAACTTGAAAGATACAAAGCAATTACTACTGGAAATGGAGTCTATTACCTGGAACAAAAATTATAATTGGTTGACAGTGGACGTGACAGGCTTATATTCATCTATCCAACATAAAAAGGGTTTGGAAGTATTGAATGTCTTTTTAAAGAGAAGTCAATATTATGATGACATTTTTTGTAAATATATCATACGTGTAGATGAATTGTTATTGACCCACAATTTGTTTGTCTTTGAGGGTAAATATTACTTCCAGAGATGTGGGACAGCAATTAGGGCAAAATTTGCCCCCTCCTAAAATTTCTTTATGGGCTGGTGGGAGCTGTCCCACATCTATGGAGATAATTACCCCCATAAAAATCACATTATTTACTATCGTAGATATATAGATGATTTAATTTTTATTTGGAATGAGAGATTTGTGGATGGTCTCAATACCAATGAAGCAGGCATCAAATTCACGTTTGAATTTGGAACTGAAAGTATAAATGATCTGGATGTGACTTTAAAAGGGAGTATGACAGGTAAAGTGGAACTAGAGGTCTACAGAAAACCCATATCAGGCAATACTCTCTTGCATGTCCGTAGCTATCACCCGAAAAGAGTGTTCAACTCAGTTCTAAGAGGGCAGTTTATAAGATTGAAAAGAAACTGCACTAACAAGGACAGCTACAGTAGACATGCAAGGGATTTGACAGACAGACTGTTAAAAAGTCTGAAAGACATAGAAAGAACAAGGTCTGAAATTGATTATAAAAACAAATCTGAATTCTTGACACAGAAAAACTTCCTTAAAAGAACAAAGGGAAAAGAGGAATTTAATGGTGTAACCTTTGTCACACAGTACAGTAACCAATTTCACCAGATTTGCAATATCATTAAGAAAAACCTCTCCATACTAAAGGCAGATGATGCATTTGCAGATATTACTCCCAAAGAATGCAGATATGCCTTTAGAAAAGGGATGTCAATTTGAAACAGGATTGCACCTACACAACTGAAACCACAAGTAGAAAAAGCAAGTTCATGGCTACAACAGGTGTTTTTAGGTGTAGCAATTTTCAATGTAAGGCTTGCGACTTTCTAGATGGGAAGGAAGGTTTCATAAGTTGCTCAACAGGTGAATCTTTCAGACATCAAATGTGCACCAACTGTAGGTCCATTTATTCTATATAGCTATTGACATGTAAGGATTGTGAGGCACAATACCTATGCTTCACCACCAGAGAGGTCAGACACATAATTCGTAAGCATTTATCAAGCATTAAATTAGGGAAATTGACAAGCCCCTTAGTACAACACTTTAAAACTATACACAATAAAGAAAGTCATTCACTAAGATGGACTATCATTACCAGGAAAAAGGGAGGTGTTCTGGATACACAGGCTGAAGACCAGAATGCCCAATGATCTTAATTCAGAATATGACTTAAAGGGACAGTTCACCCAAAAATGTTCTCCCCTTTAAATTATTCCCAATGATCCTTTTTACCTACTAGAGTGTATTAAATTGGTTACAAGTAGCTCCTTTTCTCCTATTTCAGCATTTGAAATAGCTGATTGAGCCTGTGGTATCGCCACCTACACTGAACAAATTAATACTGGAGTATAGGCTATTGAATAGCCTAAGTATACACAGCCAGCTCAGCTCAGCTGCCTCGCATTAAGCCGACTTACCAAGGGGGCGCTGTGGAGACCGGGATCTGACGTCAGCAGCCCTGACGCACGCAGCTGACGTGTGTGAGCAGTGAGCACGGCTTGTAGGCCTCGAGCCTCCGGGAGTTTACCACAGCCAGCTTGTTTGTTCCAGAAGCCCACCGGGCTATCCTCTAGACGGCAGGAGGAGTACCCAGCGGGCGGAAGTCTTCAGCGCTGTAACGACTCAAGCATCTCTGACTGGCTCACCCTGCACCTCAGCTTGGCGAAGACAACGTAGCTTGTGGCGGCCTGGTTCCGCCTGAGATAGCCCGCGGTAGAAAGGAGTGGAGAAGCGGCAAGGTGTCGTCTAAAGCACACTGCTGTGTGCTTGATCCGGTAACTCTATATTGGCCCTGATTAAGTCCCCTGGCCAAGGACAGTTTGCTTCTGTTTGTTAAACAGGACCGTTGCCTCAAAAATTTATTACTGACCCTTTGGTAAATAGTGGCTGCCAGTGTGTTACAGCACAGGAGTGGGGCCAGGAAGGCTAAAAGTACTGTGGAGATCTTTTCCTTATCAGCAAAAGTGTATTGCGAAGAGTAACTTTTTTTAGAACACAAAGTTAAAAGTCCTATAAGTTATGTGTCTTGGAGTATAAGTCTGGGTGTGCAAGAGGGTAGGTGAAGCTTGTCTATGCCCCCTCAGAAAATTGGTAGAAAGGGGGAATAAAGAGAAATGAGAAGATCAAAACTTGCCATATAACAGCTATACAATCTGGAAACAGATTAACTGTGTAACTACCAAGTCCTCCCTCCCAAGCCCACATATCCCAGTGAAGATAATCAGGACTTTGCTGGTTTGTGTTTTAACAGCAATCTAGATAAAGCTTATATCCTTCCCCCCATCTGGTATACTGCAATAACAGAAGTGGGTATCTATGTTCTTTTTCCTGAACGGTATAAAAGGCTAATCCAGTCTGGGCCCTAGAGAAGGCGGGTGAAACTTAACAACATTTATGCATATATATGCAAATCAGCCGCATATCAAAGGCTACTGACCTGGTTCAGAAAGCTAGGAAGCGGTGAGACCGTATGGACTTAAGCCCCCCCTCAGGGAGATTGTCATCCCAGTGAAGCTAGCCTTAAACCAGAAGGTCTGTGCTTGACTTATGAGAAGAAAGGGGGAAGGAAGGACTGTGTTCTGGACAGATGGTTGCTTAGAGCAGTGATTTAGTGTTTCTATTTGTTCCCACATGTTGATGCAATGATCAAAATGTATTAACCGATAGTTGGAATTGAATGCTTTTTTCAAAGTCATGTTGTTTTATACTCTATCGGCTTATATTATTGGAAAAGATTCTGTGTGAAGCAAAGGTCTATAGCCATATAGAAAATATTGCTGGTCAAGCAAAGATAGATTTTTTTTATTTATTTACTTTAGTAGGCACACTAAAGGTTATCTTCTAGGTTGAGGAAATATATCTACAACGTGATAGGTAGACATAGATTTATTTCATCCTGTAGTTCTTAGAACAATTCTAGGCTGTCTTAGATATCATAACTGAATTTGTGCTAAAAGCGTGAAATCAAGAAAAATTGACTAGTTGATCTGTGCTGTTTTTTTCTGACTAATAGGTGGCTCACTATAAGTGGCAATTTTGGGTATAAGGTACTGTCTATATACTCTGGGAATATAGTTATTTGCAAAATAAGTCTCTTCAAAAGTGCTAATTTCTTGTTTTAATATTAGTTACGCAGTAACTTAGGTTACTAAACGTATTGTTTTCTGAATGTCAAGGTTTCCAGTTGGCTGATTGTATTAATTAAGAACCCCCTGAGTTAAAGAGTTTAGCTAACTTTCTGGGGTTTACATTAGAAGTGAACTGCCAAGCTTTCACACTAACACTCTCTATACACATCCACTTAATTGCACTAATTTCCACTTGCGGATCTTCCTTTTTTTGTATTTCACATTTCACTTCTTTTTTTTTTTTTTTTTTTTTCTCCAAGTAAAACACTAAAACCTATACCTCACTTATATTCTTTTAAAATTGTTGCACCTCACCCCATTCTTCACTTTTTTTGCACCTTTTTCTAACACTTTATATGGAGAAATTCGTACATATAGCTAAAAATAAATCACCCACGATGCCACCTAAAAGAGATAAACACAAAGTTAAAACCCACACTTCGTTATCTCAAGATAGCATAACAGAGGAACCCGCTAGTCTTCAGTCAAACTTAGACGTTCAACAGCTGGTAGAGCAGTTCTCACTATCAATGTTACCTCACCTAGAGTTGATTAGACAAGATGTAGCAGCTCTGTCAATGGAAGTAAGGCAGTTCAATAATAGGTTAGATGAAGCAGAGGCTAGAATCTCTGAAATTGAAGATAGACTGAACTCACGAGAGCAAGATTCTAAGCATTATGACTTTACAATTAAAAAATTACAGGATAGACTGGACGATCTAGAAGATCGATCCAGACGCAACAACTTGAGAATAGTAGGTGTCCCTGAAACCCAAGAATTTGCTGATCTTAATAATTTTATGGATGAAACTTTACCAAACTTATTGGAGATGCCTATTAGCCGAGCTAAAATAATGATCGAAAGAATTCACAGAATAGGACCCGAAAAAAAAAGACCTGATGGCACTATAATAAATAGATCCATAATTGTGAAATTCTCGCACTTCCAAGACAAAGTTGCTATCATGAGTTATTATAGGAAGAAGAAAGCCACAGTTTTTGTAAACGATAAAAAAAAAAAATTATTTCAAGATTACTCAATTGAGACTTCTAATCGCAGAAAGGAAATGGCCCCATTCTGTTCTAAATTAATAGAGAAAGGCTTTAATGCTTTTCTATTATATCCAGCCAAGATTAAAGTATTGAAGTCTGGAATATGGTATGTTTTGTCTAACAAGGCGGAAGCCAATTCCTTTCTGGATAATATCCAGGATTAACTGGAGACAACTGATTAAAATTAAACATATCCACTCTTAGGTAAATCACTTGATGTAGGAAATGGCAATACCGAAGAGTCAGAATGAAAGGGTTTCAAAGAGCTTTTATTTGAAAGGAGGGTTTATTCCCCTCTCCTTTTTTCTTTTTTTTTTTTTTTTTTTTTTTTCCTCTTCCTGGCTTCCTCCCAGTTTTTGCGAAAGGCCGTTGGTTATTCTGTGTGTGGTACATAAATAAAATATGAGTGACCAAGTGATCAATTTGGTTTCGTGGAATGTTCGCGGAATAACAACTCCCATTAAGCGAAAAGCCATTTTGAAGCACTTAAAGGGATGTAATGCGCAAATTGCCTTTTTACAAGAAACATATTTGGTAGCTAATGAAGCCCTCAAACTTAAATCAGGCTGGGTCGGTGAAGTAGTGGCGTCCTCAGGTACCAAAAGGAAGAGGGGAGTAGCAATACTGTTTCATAAAAATTTAGATTATAAAATACTATACAAACATATAGATGAAGAGGGCAGAATGATTATAGTTCAGGTAGTTATAGCCAACCATAAATACACGCTCTGTAATATTTACGCGCCAAATAATGGAGACAAAGAATTCTGGAAGAGTCTAACAAGAAAATTATCAAATTATTTAGACGATGGTCTGATTATTGCAGGTGATCTAAACTTAATTACTTGGATCGCCTACATAGAGTTAATAGCATGAATCAAAAAAAAAATAATAATAAAAGTTATAAGGCTGAGACAAAGATCTTAAAAAAATTCAAAAAAACGCTAAACTTGGTGGACATCTGGAGATTGCAAAATCCTGATTTAAAAGAATATACATGTGAATCTAAAACTCATAAAACTTTCTCACGTATTGACTATTTCCTAATAGACAAAAAAATAGCAGGTAGGATACCAAGGGCAGATATTTCTGCAATCATTTTGTCAGACCATGCCCCTATCATATTACAATTGCAAACTAACCTGGTAAAAAGATCTTATCTTTCATTCAGCTTTCCAAAATACCTTATCAATAATTCTAAATTCAAAAACTGGCTAAATGAAAAATGGAAAGAATATATCCATATTAATCAAAATTCAGTACAAAATCCTGAAATTATATGGCAAGCCTCTAAAGCGGTGTTGCTGGGAGAAATAAAGGCATACCTGTGTCATTCTAAAAAAAAGAACAATGAGCACAATACACAACTTGATAATCAATTAGTTAACGCATATAATACTTATTTAAGGGATTTGTCAAGTGGGAGTTGGAGTGCATACCAGCAAGCAAAGAGGGAAAGGGAAATTTTCCTACAGCAGAATGCTGCGTCAGAAGTTGTAAAAACATCTGCAAAATATTACAGATATGGGGGGAAAATGGGCAAATACCTTTCCAATTTGGTAAAAGCAACTAAGGGTTCAAGATCTATCTTGGCAATTAAAAGTGACAAGAAAAGACTAACCCAACTTAATGATATTAGCGCTGAATTCTTAAAGTATTATAAGCAAATTTTCTCATCCTCCGTAAGTAACGAGGATAATAAGAAAAAGTTCTGGGAGTTATATAATCTACTAAATCTAAAAGAGGAAGAGCTAATAGAACTAAATAGTCCAATTTCGCAGGAGGAAGTTGAGAAAATAATTAACCATTTAGCGTGTAATAAAGCAGCAGGGCCTGATGCACTCCCGAATGAATATTATAAAATTCTACATAATAATATTGTAATACATCTGGTTGATTTATTTAACCATTTTTACATTAAAGGGGTAAATCCATCTAAAGAAAGTCAACAATCATTTTAATTCCCAAAAAAGGTAAAGATCCTGAATCTCTAGACGCTTATCGCCCAATTTCACTGCTTAATTCCGACTATAAGATATTAACAGCAATAATAGCAACAAGACTTCAGAAGTTATTGCCAAGCTTAATACATAGTGATCAAACAGGTTTTATTAAGGGCAAGTCCTCTTTTACCAACCTAAGGAAACTGCTCTTAACAGTGGATTATTATAATGCTCATACTAAAGATAACACATTTCTAGGTGATGATAAGGCAGTGATCCCCATAGACGCCGAAAAAGCTTTCGATGCGATAGAATGGCAGCACCTTTTTAGTTCTCTAGCTCGTTTTGGCCTAATAGGTAATTTCCTCAAATTTATTTATAAATTATACGATAACCCATTTTCAGCTCTATTGGTAAATGGTTTACTCTCTGAAAGTTTTCAACTGAACAGAGGGACTAGGCAAGGATGTCCGCTATCTCCACTGCTGTTTAATTTATGCATAGAACCATTAGCATTAGTGCTGAGGAACAACATGCAAGGTATTAAAGTAGGCTCCAAAGAGCTTAGAATATCCCTCTATGCGGATGACTTACTGGTGTTTATCAATAAAGCAGATGAAAATATCCCAAAACTTATGAAAATTCTTGATAGTTTCAGTACTTTCTCAGGATATAAGGTAAACTTACAAAAATCTGAAATACTATGGGTTCAAAAATCAGGTAACTACAAAGGCGAATGCCTATTTAAGGAAGTGGAAAGTTTGAGGTACTTAGGGATTAATGTTAATATATCTCCAGAAAAATGGTATGAGGAAAATTTTGTAGGTTTAATCAATAAAGCGTAAAATGACTTATCAAGATAGATTAATTTCCCGCTTACACTAGCAGGTAAAATAAACCTAGTTAAAATGACTATTCTTCCTAAATTCCTGTATATAATGCAAAACATGCCTTTGTTCATAAAATCTTTCGATCTTAAAAGAATGAATAAAGCTTTTAGGCTTTTTTTTGTGGGGGAAAGATAAAGTCAAACTATCTCTAGATAAACTCGTTCTCGAGAGAGACTCGGCGGGATTTGGTTTTCCCTGTCTTCAAAAATATAACTGGGCTTGCCTGGTTAAAATTATCCCAGACTGGTTAGTGGATGTGGGACATTTTCAAATAAAGGAGTTAGAACAGGACTTCTTCTGGCCTTTCTCCCTAAAAGCTCTTATACATTTAAATACACCAAAACTACCTACCATGTTGAAAAGGATGTGTACTTTTAAAAATCCTATTATCGCATGGCATAAGATATGCAAGTTTATAAAAACCGATTATAGCTACTCGAAATATCTACCTATTATAGGTAATCCTGAATTTACAGAGGGGATAAATAATAAGATCTTTAAAAACTGGCAGGTTAAAGGCCTGACCTATTTTGATCAATGTATTAACCGAGAGTCTGGAAATCTTCACTCATTTGAAAGTATTAAAACTAATTTTCAAGTTGATAATAAAGACTTCTTTGGATATTTACAAGTTAGACACTACTTGAATTCTAAGAAATCTAGCTTTGATAAGATAAGTTGGGAGGGCTTGTACACAGGGATCGCCCTCTTCCGTGCTGGTGTGCACTCCATCTCCTACTGGTATAAGCTGCTAATACAAAAAGAAGGAGAGAAGCATCTTACTTGCTTGGCACAAAGATGGTCACCCGATATGCCAGGGATTGATACTGATGCAATAAGCAAAAAAATTTTGAGGGCCTGGCAAGCTACTCCGTTACTAGCTTGGAGAGAGTCGCAACTAAAATTGATTAATCGTACATATGTAACGCCCCACGCACTAAATCTTTGGAATAAAAATCATTGTTATGCCTGCTGGAGATGTAATTTCCCGAAGGCTAACTTGATCCATTGTATTTGGAGCTGCCCAAAGGTTGCATCCTTTTGGGCTAAAATTTCATTTTGGCTCTCAAAAATATTCAGGCAACAGATTCACCTTAAACCAGATGACATTATTTTGTTACTTAAAAAGACACCCCTGATACCTAATCTGAATATAACGTTTATAAATTTTACAGTTTTATGTGCCAGGAACACCATTTTTGCTTCCTGGAAATCGAAGAGTTCCCCAAGTTTTGTGCAATTTCTAAACAATTTGCATTTAAAATTAACTATTGAACAGTATGATACATCAATCGATTCAGAACAGGAGATTAAAAGATTCCTTAATAAATGGATTAATTTTTTACAACGCTTACCTACAGGTATACAGAAACAATATATATTCCCATTTAGAAACTCTGTTCCTGTTCTGGAAGCATGTCTTAGAGGTGAACTCCCTAATTGAGGCCCTGTTGGGTATTGGAGATGAGAGGTAAGGCTCGGAAGAGGAAAGTTTTCCCCTCCCCTTCCCTTTTTTTTTTTTGCACTTTGTTTGGTTCTGTTTTGTTTTGTCCTGTATTGCTTTGTTATGTTCTTTTGTGTTTCATTTTGTTTTGTTTTGTCTAGTTTTGTTTAGTTGTTCTAAGTTTTGTTCTTTGATGAATTAGCTATGGCTCTGGTCGGTGGGGGACTTAGCCGACCAGTTACGAGAATAACTGTGTAATATAACACAATATTTCCTTAGACCAGATCATACAAGAAGTAAAAAGTTTGAGAGACTGGATTACAGAGATTCTGTGTCTAATGTATTTTAGTTGAAACCTAGTCATATTTAATTGCGTCAAAGATAATGTATATTGTGTTTACAACCTCAGCCGCAGGAGCTGGGGTTACAAGTTTCTTTTTTCTTATTATTTTTTATTTATTTTTTTCTCTTTTTCTCTATTGTACACCCTGTGTGGTGTTAATTGTGATTGTAACTAATTATGTATAAAACAATAAAAATAATGTTTAAAAAAAAAAGAAGAAGAAAAAAGTATACACAGCCAGCAGAAGAGATTACACTCTCAGTGGGATGCAGGATAGTTAAGTAATAAAATGATAATTTTCCATTGTTCTCTCTATGTATTGAGCTTTGGTGTTCCAGCCAAATAAAAGATAAGGAAGCAAGTGTGTGTACACAAACTTAGAACATAATGAGATCTGATATCACCTTTAAGTTCAACCCATTGTAATAGGCTGTGGTTTCAAAGCACAAAATCAGCATGAAAATGGAATTTCTCAAATATTTTATACTCTGCAGTTGGTATAACAAGTCATTTAAAATACATTAATGGAAAAACAATTTTACAGTGTACTGTCCCTTTAATAAATTTCTGTCAGTAGACACTCTGGTTCTTCAGTTCTGTGTGCCCGGGCCACACTTCTGTATATGCTCATAATACGTTTTGTATTTTGTATATTGGATTTTTGTATTTTGATCTTTGATCTTTGTATTTTGTATGCTGTACTTTATATTTAGTAATTCATATTGCTTAATAGTTAAAACTATATTCACTTCTCATGTGAATTTAAGTATCAGTACACAAATATTTATACACGAATCAAATGTATTCAGTGCTATATATATGTTACATGTTTCATAGTATTTATATATTGAATTAGGAAGATTGTCCATATTTTCTGTTATTCTCTGTTATGATCCAACATATGAGTGAAAATGTTTAAGTAGCAACTACACATTTACAAAACTTTTGGTGTTGATTATGACAGTCTGTAGTTTGTTGCATTACACATGTCAGAGTTAATATAAGAAGAATTGGCTACTTATATACATCTTTATATGCGCACGCGCATACAAGTGCATATCAACATATTAGCACTGATAACTTGTTTAAGAGTTTAAGATTTTATACTACACTGTTCTGTGGGTTTCATAATATAACTCAGTTTGAATCACGCAATATACAAGCACAGCTTAAGAGGTATACTATGCAGGATTCATTCTATGTTAAACTTATATTTCTCTTTTGTATATACTGCATTAATAAAATGATATGTGGAAGGCTGATAGGGTTAAATCCCAGGTTATGTTTTTTAACTAATCAAATGTTGATGCATTATTTAAAAAGGGCCAGTATGGCTAATAGACAACACTATGATTACGGCTGTTCAGCCAAAACGCGTCAGTGGTTCTAGGGATTGACCAGTCATCCTTCCCAACTTTTGCTGTTTACATTGTTGATGGATTTTATTGAATTTGACAAAAAAAGTTATTTTTTAAGATCAATAGATGTGCTCCATCTACCTTTTTGAATCTGGATCAAACAATACATGTCCTTACATAAATATCAGAAACATAAGAGGATTTCAGGTTAGAATAATACAATACATAGTGAAAAGTGTAATAGTTACAGAACATCGACTTTGTTGATAACAGGAGCTACTAATCCATAGATTGCTTCCTGGATATATGTGAAGTGTTTGTACACACTATAATATAGAAAAACACGAAATGGATCACCATCCTGTTGAAGATATATATATGCCATAACACTAACGTTTAACAATAAATAACCTGTTTTTTCTAGAATATGTTCCTTTTAATGGATATTAGGCCACTCTTGGACCTGACTAATCTTATTATGCATATAAGAGGAAGAACAGTATTCATAGAGGTCTATCTTGGACCTAATGTTGTTTTGAATTAGTATCTGATAAAGTGGTTATGGACCTTAGTAAAATAATTATAAGTGATTAGCATGGAAATGATAATACAGATAAACAACGTGTGTAACCTCCTTTGAGAAGTAGTTATTGGATTTTAAGGCTTAGGACCTTGGTTTTTAAAATAGCAACTGGGTATATGGGAAGGTAAGTTGTCTGAGATAGTATGCAAACTGAGTTGTTCTTATAATACTATCTCCAGCCTTATAGCAAAATACAAAAATACAGCAGTGCAGGTCTATTTGTATATGTGACCTTGTGACTGTGTGCTATATTAAAATAGTATGTAGTCGTATCAACCTAGGTATGGGTAAATGGAGTGTGGTTATGTACATGACTTGACTAGATAAGTTTTTTAGAGTTAATCTAATAGTAACTACAGAATTACTTGAAAGCTAAGGTTTCAGCCAAAACTAGATCAGGCTTTGTGTAACCCCCTTCTGGGTATACTGGTATCAGACCTTATAGCCGTCACTAATAGCATACTATTAGAAGTAAAATATCATGACATTTTAGGGGTTATAGGCTTATAGAGAATGCAATGAGAAAACCGAAATTAACTGATATATGAAATATACGTTCTATAGTCTTCTCACCTCTTAACAATTTACATATGTATTTCAGTAACTCCAAATAAAGACATATGATAATCACTCTTAAATGCAGTCTTCCCAATTGAAATCAGCCAGAGTCCAACAAGTTATAAAGTAGTAATATTTCGCCGTTCTCAAACCTTATATTTTATAAAGATCAACCAACACCCATTCTAAGATGACATGCAGAGAAAGCGTTGAGAGATAAAAGCAGTGTGTTGCTTCATGGGTATGAGTTCTGGTATGTAACCGCTGTCTGTTTGCTCATCACAGCCTGTTTCGAGGATGTGTTGTGAAGGAGTTAGGTTTGCGGTTGTGTGGATAGCTGCACTATTGAGTGTCCCCTTCAGTAATTTCCATGGTGCTGCTCTGCACGGCTTCCAAATGTTGTAGATGCATACCACTCCAGGGGACTGGCCGTATCCCCTGCAGTAAGAAATGACAGCCAGATAGGTAAATCTGACTCCTGGGAGGAATTAAGTAAGGGGTTATTTACCCAATTCCCTGTACATACTTGGTTGACATAGTTCAAATGTCTGTTCTACTTTTGAGTAGGTATTTCATCTGTTGTTTCCACTGTCGCCTTGGGATCATGCTGCACAGTTACAGGCCTGATGGTCTGTATTAGATTGTCAAAGCTGTTATTAATCGCCCGATCCAACTCTGCCAGCAGGAGCTGCACTGTTGTGATAAAGTCTCCCATTACTACATATAGCACACTGTTGAGAGAAGGTTTTGATATCTATGTGGTATGGTTAGTAATCAACAGATCAATAGGGCTTGGGTATAGGCCACAATGGGTAGATCAGGTCCCAGTCTGTGTAGGTGGACAGTCCTCACATCCGGCAAAGCAGCAAAGGATAATGTAAATAATTCTTGTGAATGTACGATAAGATGATATGAGTCTTCCTGCAGATTATTGGAAGTGACCTGGGAGCTTCATAATTTGCAACCAACCATGGCCGCTTCCTAGCCACGCCCCCTAGGATACAATTTTCAACAACTTTCCATTTTACTTCTTATATCTAATATTTGGTTCATTCTCTTGGTATCCTTTGTTAAAGAAACAGCAATGCACAAGGGTGAGCCAATAACATGAGGCATATATGTGCAGTCCCTAATCAGCAGTTCCTGAGTCTACCTAGGTATGTTGTTCAACAAAGGATACCACGAAAACTAAACAAATTAGATAATAGAAATAAATTGGAAAGATGTTTAAAATTGCATGCCCTATCTGAATCATGAAAAAAAAATGGGTTTCATGTCCCTTTAACGTAATAATCTTCTAGATGAAATTTTGGCTGATATATCTCTGACTTTCACTTTTTTAATACCAGCGCCCACACTGTTTAATTACTTTTTCAACAGGCAGGTTGTATATGTTGACTGACTGAAGATTTTTCCAGAATATGCTGCAAATATTTAATACTCTGATTTCTCAGAAATGGTTGTGGAGGACTTTTAAATGCTGAAAGGAGCATTATCTAATGCCAAAAACGTTGATTTCTAAACCCACGTTTTTTTCATAGACACATGAAAAAAAAAATCGTATGCGTTTTCATGAGAACAATGCTGTATCAAGGATAGTGACGTAAAGGAGCCTTTCTCTAATTTCCTTTTTTTTTCTCTGTGTGTAAAAGAATAAAGGCGCATTTTGACATCAATCTATCATCCCAAATCAGAGCATTCTTTAATCTGCACACATGACAGGTAATGATAGACTATGGAATTGTTTGTGAGGTAAATCATTATTTTAAAAGCCTGTTCATAGAAAGAGAAGATTTCAACCTTTTAAAAAAATATATGACAAAGCAAAATCAATGCAGATTAATATAGGAAGGAAATAGATTAAAAGGAATTGCCTCGAGTCATGTTTACCTATGTGGAATTTTTCATTCATCTATTAAAGTGACATTATAGTATTATTATTTTTTTCAAATGAAAATAATAAAAGCCATAAATAAACTTAAAGTTTCTTATTAAAGGGACATTAACCCCTTAATGACCACAATGTACCCTGTATGTCACTGGTTGTTAAGGGTTTTTTCAGGACATAATAGCACAAGTCTAGCAAGAACACGCTATTAATGCACTCCCTCCAGCAGGCTTTGTGGAATAGAGCAGTCTCAACGCTGGTGGCAAGACCGCGCTATAAAACAATCACGTCCCAAAAAAAGGCCAGCGACATATAGGGTACGTCGCTGGTCCTTAAGGGGTTAAACATCTTTTGAGTTTGTGTAAAAAATGTCCCACACTCCCTTGAGAGGCCAAAAAGCAAAATCTGCAAATGCTGCAAATTGCCTAAATCAGGTGTTTGATTTGCAGTAATTGCAGGTAACAGTATTATCTATTTGGCAACCAAGGAAGCATTGGAAAAGCACATTTGTACACAAAAGCAAGTGATTTTTAACGCCATTTTAAAGTTTTACAGATTTTAGCTCAGCCAGCCCAGCTGCATTTAGTGTTCACCTGGCATGAGCATGTTCTGTGCACGTGATTATTATTTGTGCTTATAGAGTAAGTGCATACTTCATACTCCTTCATTGGTGTGACACAAGGCACTTTGGGGACATCAAATACATAGGAAGTTTTACCATTAAAAACTAAAGTGTTGATTTTTTATTATTATTATTATTACTATTATTATTTTTGTGTATCATTATCTTTATCATTTTTATTGCACATTTTTCCTTCTATAGTGTTGTCCCTTGTGTTGTTTATTTTGTTTAAGCTATCAGTTTGTTTTTTCTTGGTTCTCATATAGGACTTTATTATCTAAAGGTCTCTGGGCTTGTGACATTTTTTAAGAAATGTCCCCCAAACTAAGAAGCTCCTCTTGGAATTCTTTAAAGGGACAGTCAAGTCCCAAAAAAACTTTCATGTTTCAAATAGGGCATGTAATTTTAAACAACTTTCCAATTTACTTTGATCAACAATTTTGCTTTGTTCTTTTGGTATTCTTAGTTGAAAGCTAGACCTAGGAAGGCTCATATGATAATTTCTAAGTCCCTGCAGGCCACCTCTAATCACATGCTTTGTATTTGCTTTTCACAGCAGGGGAGAGCTAGTTCAGGTAAACCCTATAGATAACATTGTGAGCACGCCCGTGGATTGTGGCAGACACTGCACTAATTGGCTAAAATGAAAGTCAATAGATAATAAATAAAATGTCATGTGATCAGGGGGCTGTCAGAAGATGATTATATACAAGTTAATCACAGAGCTAAAAAGTGTATTATAATAACTGTGTTGGTTTTGCAAAACTGGGGAATGGGTAATAAAGGGATTATCTATCTTTTAAAACAACAAAAATTCCGGTGTTGACTGTCCCTTTAAAGGCATTTTTGCCTCTCAATGGGTGTTCCCTGCTTTTCACTATAAATGTTGCACCTGTGAAGTTGGGCTCTCCACTAGGGACTCAGCATAGCTGTTGACACAGGAAGAGGTGCAGAAAGCTGGGTAGGGTTGCCACCTTTTAAATAAAAAAAATACTCCTGTGCTCATTTGCATAAAAGTGCATACAAATTATACAGCATAACTTTGCATCAGAAGCTGCTATGATTTATATAAAATAATCATTGATTTACAGTGACTTTCCTCATGATATCTGTATTTCTATGTTTATTCTTCATTTTCAACTTTGACCTGAGCATTAAAAATACCATTCATGTCAATAAAATACCGGTGGGTGGTAACCAAAAAAAATAAAATAAAACGGGAATCAAAATATATAGGAAATCATAAGGCAAGGCAGTCAGAAATGGCATTTCACTGAAAAGTAGATCTTATAAAATCCTCAATTCTGACATATATAAAAGGCCCTTAATTCAGCTATTGTTATGCAATGCATGTGGGACAAAACCAGAACTGAACTCATGGACCTAGGCAGACTCATGAGCTGCGTTAGCCCTGATTCTTCCATTTATAGAGGTCTTGAGGGCAATTGTCCCCCGGCCCAGTGAGCCCCTGAAGAAGCAAATATATCTGAATTACAGAATGTAAAGTTGTCCTAATAGGATATCTCTGCTACAGACAGTCCATTTGGAACTTCAATAGAGAAGAAAGCCTTTAAAGGGATGTTAAACAGTAAATAGATGCTAGCCTTAGAATAATATGTAGATGTATATTTTTACAATTATATTAGTTTTTTAAATACAGTATTGAAAATATAAGTGTAAAGGTTTATTTTCTATAAAGTACTTTAGTTTCTAAAAAAAAGGGCAGTACCAGGTTAGCCAGTGTATTCAAAAAAGTAAAAATAATTTTTTAAGAAAATAACAAAATCGATGTATATAGTGGATATAATTGCAAACTTGCAGGACACTGAGGTCACTTGACAGGGTGAGTTAGATGTATGTTATATGGGCTTTTGGATAGTTTTGGGATTATTAAAAAATAAGGTGAATCTGATTTAGATTTTAAGGTGATCTAGGTATAATCTAGATCCATGTTTTCTGTGTTTATCCTTGTTTTTTATTTGTTTTCTCTAATCATGAAATAATGTCTATATTAATTATATCATGGAATATAGGAGGAATTCCCCAATTAAGTGTAAATTAATGTTAAAACATCTTACACAATTAAAATCAGACCTAGAGGCCTATTTATCAATTGTCTGTCGGACCTGATCCAACAGTGCGGATCCGGTCCGACAGACATCGCTGAATGCGGAGAGCAATATGCTCTCCGTATTCAGCATGGCACCAGCAGCTGACAAGAGTTGCTGGTACAAAGCCGTTCCCTGCAGATTGGCCGCCAGCAAGGAGTGTCAATCAACCCGATCATACTCGATCGGGTTGAATTGTGGCGATCTCTGTCCGCCTCATCAGAGCAGGTGGACAGGGTTGGAGCAGCGGTCTTTAGACTACTGTTTCTGGCGAGTCTGTTATGGCACAATCCGGTGATACCAGCTACCTAATGAACATGACTGTACATATTGCTCTAAGACCTTTAATATACTTTCACATATTGACATGTTCTTGACATCTCCAATATTAAAGGGACACTCAAATCAAAATAAACCTTTATGATTCAGACAGAGAATGCAATTTTAATACACTTTCCATTTTTCTTCCATTATAAAATTCGGAACCGTGTTTTTATTTTCACAATTTCTGGGGAACAAGTTACTACTGAGCATGTGCACAAGCTCATAGGGTATACGTATAGTAGTCTGTGATTTGCTCATGTCTGTCACATGATACACAGGGCCAGAAAATGAGAGAAAATTTTAATTTGCCAGAAAAAAATCCACTGCTTATTTGAAATTGAGAGTAGGTGTTATTGCCTTGTCTTTTTATTATGTACGTGTTAATCATGCAATTCTATTCAGTATTTAGTGGTCCTTTAAGTAGCCAAATATCAGAACCGAAGATAGAACAAATAATAATTTCAGCTCATACACCCATCTCTTTAAACTTAAAAAAAGATAAATAATAATTATAATTTAAAATTTCCTACTTATTTAACAAATAATCTGGATTTCAGATTATTTAAAATCAGTTTGGAATAATTTCGCTTAAAAAATATTCAATATGTAGATCAACTACAATTATTTTTAGAAACTGCAAAGGCAGTTTTAAGAGGAGAAATCTTGTCTTATATGATCAAGAAACAAAAAAAGCCGAGAACATCAAAACGCTACAAAATCTTTCACATAAATACTCAGATTACCTTTCTGATCCCTCTCAGATAAATAGAACAAAAGAGAAATATTTGGAACCAAAAAAAAATAAAATAAAAGAAGAGTATTTAACTCATAACCAGATAGATTACGAGTTTTGAGCGCTATAGGGAAATTAACGACCCAACAAAAGCAGCATTAATTCACCTCCCTATAGCGCTGGTATTACAGGTTTACAAAAAGCAGGCTTGTGCGGGCAATATGGTTGTGTTGAGCTTCATACCGCACCGAAATACAAGAGCTGCTTTGATGTGCTCGTGCACGATTTCTCCATAGACATCAATGGGGAGAGCCAGCAAAAAAGAAGCCTAACACCTGCGATCGTGGAAACAAAAGCTCCGTAATGCAGCCCCATTTATGTCTATGGGGAAAGAAAAAGTTATGTTTAAACCTAACACCCTAACATAAAAACCACATCTAAACACCCCTAATCTGCTGCCCAAACATCGCCGCCACCTACATTACAGTTTTTAATCCCTAATCTGCTGCCCTTAACATCACCGCCGCCTACATTACAGTTATTAACCCCTAATCTGCCGCCACCAATGTCGCCGCCACTATACTAAAGTTATAACCCCTAAACCTAACCCTAACGTAACCCTAAGCATAAGTCTAACCATAACACCCCCTAAATTAAATATAATTAAAATAAAGCTAAATAAACCTTACAATTATTAACTAAATAATACCTATTTAAAACTAAATACAAACTTACCTGTAAAAAAAAACCTAAGCTAGCTACAAAATAACTAATAGTTATATTGTAGCTACCTTAGGTTTTATTTTTATTTCACAGGTAAGTTTGTATTTACTTTAACTAGGTAGACTAGTTGGTAAATAGTTATTAACTATTTAATAACTTATACAAATAAACCGGGTGAGTCTCAAGGCATATTGTAGTTTAAAAGTCTTTGAGCTTTATTTGGAAACCATATTCATATCAGGACAAATTGATTCGCTCTCTTTAAAAACAAAAAGAATTCATAAGATCAGCTGGAGCAGTACTGTCTTACGTGTTTCGGCTAGATATCAGCCTTACTCATAGACATATTGATGTGGATAAACGCCGGGCTTAAATAGCCCTGCGTCAACCACAACCAACTGCTCCAGCTGCACATAATTAGATGCCATAATTACACTTGTGAGATGTATTACAAAGTTAGACTGGATAGCAATGAAAATGCATAAATGGATACATATGTAAATACGAAGCACAACTTAAATACAATTAGAAAATGCTCTTATAATTAATATGTGAGGTCCATATAATAAGTTTAGCATGAGGTGGTATGTGCAAAACCACTGTGCCTTTACAAATAAATAAGTCAGCAATTCATTGTATTTACATTACAGTACTTTCTAACTTCAGACAAATTGTTAGTTTAACTCATTATTAGGATGCTCAGATTGACATTTCATTCTGTACAAAAACCAACAGAGCTAAACAGTGTATATATATATATATATATAATGTCACAGTGGCTCATATGTTGTGTAAGTTCAAATAAGTCATCTGATGCTCGGCTGATAATCTATCATACTTAAAAGGTATATACCTCCTCAATAGATATCTAGCAGTTAGAGTGCTGACTATAATTGCCTGTACTGTTAGCATAAATTTATTTAAAGTCATTTGCACAGTTGGCCATGCATAGAAAAACCTCATCTTTAGTTAGTCCTCATTTACCGTGAGATGAGGGGATAGGAGGCCCATTAATATAGCACTATTTTGGGTGAGGAGAAGAAGTATATAAAAAGGTACAGAATTATTTTTTGTGACATACCTTTGCCTAAATACTTGGTGGACTAGTCCATTGTAGTTACATATAGTGATCAACAACAGAGAATAACATGATTCTAAAGTCATCATTAGTGATTCTTTTGCCAGAAGTTGATAACATCTCCTTCAATATTAAAGCCCTCTGGTCTACGTGTTTTTAATTGGAAGATCCAATAGGCTTCTTGATAAAGTAGCTTACTGGTAATGTCACCCCTCTTTCTAGGGTTCTGATCTGTTCTATTATCTGCCATTGAAAACTCTTTACGTTTTTACCATGTACATGTATAAAATGTCTCGCCAGATCCGAACATTCTATATTTTTATCTATGTTGTTCAAATGTTCACGAATACAAGTCTGTGTCTCCCTAGTGGAGCAACCCACATACTGTTTCTTGCACGAAATGCAATTCACCAGGTAAATTACATTGTGGGTGCGACAGTTGGTGCAGTTTTTTAACAAATAAACCTTTTGTGTAACCATGGATTGAAAATTTTGGGTTATTTTGGTACAGCCACAGGCAATGCACTTGTTAAAATGACACTTATAATGTCCCTTCACTTGTAACAGCTACTTGTACTGGGCGGTTTTCTAAGCATACTTGGGGACAGTATATTACCAATTGTACATCCCTTCCTAGCTACAAACTTACACCCAAATTGAACAAAGTCTTTTAAGCTGTCTTCTGCAGTTAATATTGGGAGGTGCTTGTCTATAATGCCACATATTTCCCTGTACTGTGGGCTATAAGTGGTTATAAAAAGAGGTGTAGGGTCATCAAAGGTATTTCCTTTCTGTGTTTGACTGTTAGCCAACAACATCTCTGCCCTGTCCATACGTCTACTACAATATGCCTGTAGACTCACCCGGTTTAATTGTATATATTATTGGTGAAGCTTACCGGGTCGGATTCTCGGCATGCAGGTGGTCACAGCAGTGTCAGGGGCTACGGAGACGTAGCAGGGGATCCCATTGGCTGAACGGATCGCTTACGACACAGACCGGAAGTACACGGCACAGAGGTTCATCATAGCAGTGCAACATTGCAACAGACGCCGAAGGAATCAAAAGTGTTTACGGAGGAGCAAGGCCCTTTGAGAGGCAGGGGTAAGCGAGTGATCGGCGTGAGTGATCAAATGCAGCCTGGTGAGTTGTATCTCTTTTCCGCTTTTATTATTATCGGTTATTTGTAGAGCGCCAACAGATTCCGCAGCACTTTGAGCCGCTACCTCGTATGCTCTACCCGCAAATGTGACTGCTGTTAAGCTCTGAATCTCTTTCATTTCTGACAGTCTACTGATATCCATTTGATGTTGCCACACTGTATTCGTTCATATCGATATTTGTGATTATAGCCTGTACTGGGATCCCCACACACCTTGAGCCTCACTTGGAAGAACACCCACATTTACTATTTAATAACTACCTAGTTAAAATAAATACAAATTTGCCTGTAAAATAAAACTTAACCTGCCTTACACTAAAACCTACCATTACAATCAAATCAAATAAATTAAATTAATCAAATACAATTATCTAAATTACAAAAAAAAAACACTAAATAACACAAAATAAAAAACAAAATTATTAACAAATAAAATGAATTACTCCTAATCTAATAGCCCTATCAAAATAAAAAAGCCCACCCCAAAATAATAAAACCCCTAACCTACACTAAACTGCCAATAGCCCTTAAAAGAGCCTTTTGCTGGGCATTGCCCCAAAGATAACAGCTCTTTTACCTGGCAATAAAAATTACAAACACGCCCCCAACAGTAAAACCCACCACCCACCCAACCAAACCCCAAAATAAAACTTTTGCCCGCTTAGATGAGGATGGATGTCCGGTCTTCGAAAACTGTAAGTGGATCATCGGGGGTTAGTGTTTTTTTAAGGGTTTATTGGGTGGGTTTTATTTGTAGCTTAGGGTTTGTGCACCGTAAAAGAGCTAAATACCCTTTTAAGGGCAATGCCCATCCAAATGCCATTTTCAGGGCAATGGTTAGCTTAGGTTTATTTAGATAGAGTTTTATTTGGGGGTTTGGTTGGGTGGGAGGTGGGTTTTACTGTTGGGGGGTGTTTGTAATTTGTATTGCCAGGTAAAAGAGCTGTTATCTTTGGGGCAATGCCCCACAAAAGGCCCTTTTAAGGGCTATTGGCAGTTTAGTGTAGTCTAGTAGTTTTATTATTTTGGGGGGCTTTTTTATTTTGATAGGGCTATTAGATTAGGAGTAATTAATTTTTTTTTATAATTTCGTTTTTTATTTTGTGTAATTTAGTGTTTGTTTTTTTGTAATTTAGATAATTGTATTTGATTAATTTTATTTATTTGATTTGATTGTAATGATAGGTTTTAGTGTAAGGCAGGTTAGGTTTTATTTTACAGGTAAATTTGTATTTATTTTAACTAGGTAGTTATTAAATAGTTAATAACTATTTACTAACTAGTCTACCTAGTTAAAATAAATACAAACTTACCTGTGAAATAAAAATAAAACCTAAGATAGCTACAATATAAATATTAGTTATATTGTAGCTAGTTTAAGGTTTTTTTTACAGGTAAGTATGTATTTAGTTTTAAATAGGATTTATTTAGGTAATAATTGTAAGGGTTATTTAGCTTTATTTTAATTATATTTAAGTTAGGGGGTGTAAGGATTCCATTCCTGGTTTTCCTTACTACTGCAGCTCACCTTCACACACCTGTATTTAAGTCATGTCTCCGCCCCAAACAAGTGCTTAGTTATTGTGTTCACTACAGCTAAGCTGTTTGCTCAGTTATTAAAAGAGTACCTTTCATGGAAATTGAATACATATAATATTCAAGCATTGGATTACAAATACCAGTTCCATCTGGTTTATTATTGCTGTGCTTCCTCATACAGTATCAGAATTGCTATATACCTACAAACTTGCCTAATTGATCTCTCGGATACCATTTGGTTAACATGCCTGCTAACTGCAGTTCCTTTCTGCTTTCTCTACTGAGGATATTCACACTGCTTAAGTTACTTACAAGCTGGGAGCTACCGGAACTTACACGGGAACTATCAAGTGAGTTAATTTTCAGCTTACGCTCTTAGTACACACGGACTTTGCTATATCATCCTCATACTTTCCACTATTTGGGGAATCGGAGATAAGTTATTTGGAAGCCGCCTCCGTTACAGCGCTACGGTGCTAGTGTGACGTCACCGAAAGGGAATTCCCCTGCTGTCAGTCGCGCCTCTACCTGCGGATTCAAGTTTCACTGCACTAGTTCCTGACTACACAGAAGGAGTCACTGAAGCCTGTCAGCAGCTGCACATCACAAGACCTCACACTTGTACATAGGATTATTAAGAGAGAGTTCATAGCCTTAACACTGCCTGTTACATTGAGAGTGAAAGTAACAATCTCTTTTCACGAATAGCAGTTTTGCTAAATCATTAGTTGTCATATCCCTCGTTATTGACCAAAGTGTCATTTGATAAAATCTCACTCTGAAAGAACACAGCCTATGCTAATACAATAGTCTGTTGCTTAGAGTGATACAATTTAAAAGTAACAGCTCTGGCAGTTGAGATCCTATTTAAGATAAGTCATTATAGAATCTTACATAATAACTAAGCCACATTATGGATCCAGCCGAGCTTCCTCAAATTGTGTACAACTTGTCCCAAAGAGTAGACCAACTCAGTCAGGGACTAAGAGAGTTACAACTGGAGAATGAGACTCTTAGAAAAGTCATAAAAGACACTATCACTCCTAAACAAACATCTCTAGAGACCTCTCCTGAACCTATTGTTGCTCCACCTGATTTCTTCCATGGAGACAGAAACCAATATCGTCATTTCAAAAATGCTTGCCTCCTCAACTTCAGTCTTAAACCCAATACCTATCCCAATGATAGGGTAAAAGTTCTCACTATGATTAGTTACCTAAGGGGAGAACCTCGAATATGGGCTGACACTCTTTTTGAGAGTAACAATCCGGTTCTGTCATCTTTCTCATCATTTCTTGACGTTATGGATGAACTGTATAACGATACTAACCTGCAGCTGACTGCTGAGAGTAAAATGAGGAAATTAAAACAAGGATCCAGACCCGTGGAACAATATATAACAGAGTTCAAACAATATGCAATCGACTCTCAATGGAATGCCATAGCCCTCAGAAATCAATACAGGCTTGGCCTTTCTGATGCAGTCAAGGACGAATTAGCAAGAACCGAGTTGCCAGAAACCCTTGAAGCTCTTATGAGGCTAAGTAGCCAAATCGACAGAAGATTGAGAGAGAGAAGATCAGAAAGGCCATACTCAGATCAGGTGTACAAAAAGCTGTCCACTCCTTGTACACCTATTCGCAGGTCTAACAGTCCTAGTTCTGGCGGAGCTGAAGCCATGGACATAAATATCTTCAGGGGTCCCATTTCTCCAGAGGAACGGATAAGAAGGAAGACCAGGGGCCTTTGTATGTACTGTGGTGCTGCTTCCCATAGTCTCAAGGATTGCCCTGCTATACCCCAGAAAAAGAACAGTAAGTGCAACACTGACTTTATCTCTCAGATAGTACGTAACAAACCTCTTCACTGTTCTCTACTTTTGTCATTACAGTGGGCAAGTAAACAGATGACCATCCCAGCCATCGTGGACACTGGAGCTCAAGGGAACTACATCGACAGCTCTCTAGTGTCTGACAATAAAATACCTCTGATAAAAAAATTGTCTCCAATTTCACTTCGTGTTGTTGATGGCTCAGAGATAGCCTCTGGACCTATTACACACCACACTATCCCACTCTCAGTTACTACCTTAAAAAATCACCATGAACATCTCTCTTTTGATGTGATCACATCCCCTTTATTTCCAATAGTTCTGGGTTTATCTTGGCTGCAACTACACGAACCCCAGATCTCTTGGAAATCTCTCCAAATACAGTTGAATTCAAAGTATTGCCAACAAACATGTGTTAGACAGTCTTTACTTTCTCTAACCCCTACATCTGAGTCTGATATTCCCCTTGAATATACTCACTTCTCGGAGGTCTTTAGTAAAAAGGAGGCTGAAACACTTCCCCCTCATCGACCTTATGACTGTCCTATAGAATTAAAACCAGGTACATCCCCACCTATAGGGCACTTATATCCTCTCTGTCAATCTGAGCTGGACTACCTTAAAACTTATTTAGATGAGAACTTGAAGAAAGGTTTTATTCGGCCATCTGTCTCTCCTGCTGGAGCTGGGATGTTTTTTGTCCGGAACAAGGATCAGTCCTTACGTCCTATCATCGACTTCAGACAACTAAACAAGATCACCATTAAAAAACGATATCCGCTCCCACTCATTCCAGAACTCATCGAGAGATTACGGCATGCTACCATATACACTAAACTGGATCTAAGGGGAGCATACAATCTAGTACGCATCAGAGAGGGTGATGAATGGCTCACTGCTTTCAGAACCAGATATGGGCTGTATGAATACTTGGTTATGCCTTTCGGCCTCACCAACGCACCTGCTACTTTCCAGTTTTTCGTAAATGATATCTTCCACGATCTACTCGATATCTGTGTCATAGTTTACCTAGATGACATCTTAATTTATTCCTCTAATACAACTGACCACATAAAACATGTTAGTTGGGTTCTCTCACGTCTCCAGGTCCACCGACTTTACGCCAAATTGGAAAAATGCATTTTTCACACTAGGACTATAGATTTCCTTGGTTATTCCATCAGCCCCGAGGGCATTCAGATGCAAGAGGGCAAAGTTGATGCAGTAAAAAATTGGCCTACTCCTCTCACGAGAAAGGACCTCCAAAAATTCCTTGGTTTCAGTAATTATTATAGAAAATTCATTCGCAACTTTTCTAGAATTTCCAAGCCACTTACGAACCTTACCAGTCCTAATTCTACCTTCTGTTGGACAAAAGAAGCTGATGATGCTTTCACTTTCCTAAAGCAATCTTTTTCTTCCGCTCCTATTTTAAAGTACCCTGATCCAGACCTCCAGTACGTTCTAGAAGTCGATTCTTCAGACTACGCAGTTGGTGCAGTCCTCTCACAACGCAAAACAATTAAAGACCCTCTATTCCCTATTGGGTTCTATTCCAAGATTATGTCTACAGCAGAGATGAATTACTCCATAGGAGATAAAGAATTACTGGCTATTAAAAGAGCACTGGAATTCTGGAGACATCTTTTGGAAAGTACCTCCAGTCCCATCATTATTTATACTGACCACCGAAACCTTGAATTCCTACAAAACAACAAAACTTTATCTGCCAGACAGGTAAGATGGAGTCTCTTCTTTAGTCGTTTTGATTTTCAAATCATGTACAGACCAGGATCAAAAAACGGAAAAGCAGATGCCCTGTCCCGTAGAGACCAAAGACCCATTCAGCAAGAGGCACCTAGCTGTATTTTGCCACCCTCAAGATTCCTCGCTTTACTTTCTATCTCAGTTCAAGACTATGAAGCTGCCTTTAGTTCTGACGAACGTACCCCATTGAACTCTCTGATTAGGAGAGATGGCTTTTATTACCATGGCTCTAAGTTATATGTCCCAGAAAAACTTAGAGCACAGATCATTAAGGAACACCATGACCCACCTTTACTAGGTCATGCAGGAATCAGACGCACCAAAGAGCTCATAACCAGAACATATTGGTGGCCATCTATGGAAAGAACTATCAAGGATTACCTTCAGCAGTGTAACAGTTGTATAGTATCCAAACCTGAGAGACAACCTCCATACGGTCATCTTATGCCTTTGGATATCCCCACATCACCTTGGGCTCACTTAGGTATGGATTTCATAGTAGACTTACCACCAAGCTCTGGACTCACAACCATTTTAGTTGTAACAGATCACTTCACTAAAATGGCCCATTTCATTCCTTACCACAAGTTGCCTACTTCTTCAGAAACAGCACATTTGTTCTTGAACCACGTAGTACGATATCATGGCTTACCAACTGTTGTAACCACTGACAGAGGTAGCCAGTTCACGTCAAAGTTTTGGAAAGCACTCACTAAGTCTCTTCAAATAGAACAACGATTGAGTACAGCCTTCCACCCCCAGACGAACGGACAAACTGAGAGGCTAAATCAATGGCTCGAACAGTATCTACGTTGTTACTGTTCTTACCATCAAAATAAATGGTCCTCCTTCCTTGCCATGGCCGAGTTTTCATACAATAACACGATCAATAGTACCACCAAATACTCTCCTTTCTTTGCGACTTATGGATTCAATCCTAGATTTAGCTTTCAACACTCCTCCTCAGAAGATACACCTTCCGTTGATGAATTAATTCAACAGTTGGCCGAAAACTTCCAGCATATACGCACCAATATACAGCATGCACAAGCATCTCAGAAAAAATACTATGACTTACGACGAAGAGCAGCTCCAAAATATACAGTAGGAGACTTGGTCTGGTTATCTACAAAGAACATCAAATTACACCTTCCCAAGAAAAAACTGGCCAGTCTATTCATCGGACCTTTTAAGATTACACGTATTGTAAATGAGAATGCTGTCACATTGGACCTGCCTGATTCATTGGTAATCCACCCCACATTCCACGTCTCATTGCTCAAACCTTATGTTGGCCAGGTCCCTTTTATACCCCTCCTTCCTCCTGATCCTGTAACCCTGGACAGTAATGTCTATGAAGTCCAAGATCTTCTGGATTCAAGGTATTCTAATGGAGTACTTCAGTATCTTGTCAGATGGAAAGGTTTTTCTTCAGATGAGGACTCCTGGGAACCCCATAACCACATAAATGCTACAAGGTTGGTTGCACGTTTCCATAGACGTTTTCCGCAGAGACCTAAGCATCCAGCCGTGGTCGGCTTTCTTGAAGGGGGGGTTCTGTAAGGATTCCATTCCTGGTTTTCCTTACTACTGCAGCTCACCTTCACACACCTGTATTTAAGTCATGTCTCCGCCCCAAACAAGTGCTTAGTTATTGTGTTCACTACAGCTAAGCTGTTTGCTCAGTTATTAAAAGAGTACCTTTCATGGAAATTGAATACATATAATATTCAAGCATTGGATTACAAATACCAGTTCCATCTGGTTTATTATTGCTGTGCTTCCTCATACAGTATCAGAATTGCTATATACCTACAAACTTGCCTAATTGATCTCTCGGATACCATTCGGTTACACTGCCTGCTAACTGCAGTTCCTTTCTGCTTTCTCTACTGAGGATATTCACACTGCTTAAGTTACTTACAAGCTGGGAGCTACCGGAACTTACACGGGAACTATCAAGTGAGTTAATTTTCAGCTTACGCTCTTAGTACACACGGACTTTGCTATATCATCCTCATACTTTCCACTATTTGGGGAATCGGAGATAAGTTATTTGGAAGCCGCCTCCGTTACAGCGCTACGGTGCTAGTGTGACGTCACCGAAAGGGAATTCCCCTGCTGTCAGTCACGCCTCTACCTGCGGATTCAAGTTTCACTGCACTAGTTCCTGACTACACAGAAGGAGTCACTGAAGCCTGTCAGCAGCTGCACATCACAAGACCTCACACTTGTACATAGGATTATTAAGAGAGAGTTCATAGCCTTAAGCCTTAAGCCTGTTACATTGAGAGTGAAAGTAACAATCTCTTTTCACGAATAGCAGTTTTGCTAAATCATTAGTTGTCATATCCCTCGTTATTGACCAAAGTGTCATTTGATAAAATCTCACTCTGAAAGAACACAGCCTATGCTAATACAATAGTCTGTTGCTTAGAGTGATACAATTTAAAAGTAACAGCTCCGGCAGTTGCGATCCTATTTAAGATAAGTCATTATAGAATCTTACAGGGGGTGTTAGGGTTAGGGTTAGACTTATGCTTAGGGTTACGTTAGGGTAAGGTTTAGGGGTTAATATATTTATGTAGTGATGTGGGAGGCCAGAGGTTATGGGTTAATAGTTTAAGTTAGTATATTTTGTTGTGGGGGGCTTGCGGTTTAGTGGTTAATAGGTTTATTATAGTGGCAACGATGTCGGGAACAGCGGAAGAGGGGTTAATACATTTTAATAGTGGCAGCGCTGTGGGCGGACGGTAGATTAGGGGTTAATAATATTTCAGTAGTGTTTGTGATGCAGGAGGGCGGCGGTTTAGGGGTTAATAGGTTTATTATAGTGGCGACGATGTCGGGGAACGGCGGAAGAGGGGTTAAAACATCACTTAATCAAATTGTATAATGGATTCTTACAATGAAAAATTAAATCAAGTAATAGTTTTTTTCAGAAGTGAATATATGTTTATTCTCCTATAAAAATAAAGATCTTTATAATTCAGGCTCATACAGGCTTATATCACTGCTTAATGCAGATTATAAAATACTGTAAAAAATTATGGCGGATAAGCTAAGTAATTGAATACTACATTTAATAAATCAGGAACAAGACTAGATTTATAAAAAAAGATTGTCAGTTATTAATTTAAGGAAAGCAATGGTAGCCATTCAATATTACTATATGCAGAAAAATATATCCACCCTGGAAGAAGCCTTCATGTTCACATTAGATACAGAGAAAGCCTTTGACAGGGTGGAATGGGGTCACATTTAACTAATTTTGAGTTGGTTGGTAATTTTTGTAATATTATCAAGGTTTTATATGAAAATCCAAAAGCATCTATTGTATAAATAATGACTGTTCAGTGAGTTTTAGGTTAAATAGTGGAACAAGGCAAGGCTGACCATTATCTCCTCTTTTATTCGATTTAGTGTTGGAACCATTGCTGATATCAATATGGAAAATATATATGGTCTTAAAGTTGGTTCAGAAAAATTAGTCAATGCTGTATACACAGATGATTTATTATTATTTTTGACAAACCCGAGAAAAAAAATATTTAAAAAATGTTACAGGTACTGGAAGAATTAAGGACACTTTCAGAATATAAAATTAACTTGTACAAATCCAGAATTTTATTTCAACATAAAACAGAACAGTTACCAGATCCAATTTTTCCATTTAAAGTCTCTCAAGATCATTTAGAATATCTAGTGATTAAGCTTTCCAGAAATACTAATAATTGGTATAGATTTAACATTTTCTCTACTATTAGAGATGCAAAATTATTTAAATATATGAAATAATCTCCCATCATCTAGAATTAATGTTATTAAGATGGTATTATTTCCAAAGATCCTATATGCTTTACAAATGTTACCATTGTTTATTAGGAAACAAGATTTGAAAGATATATATAAATATTGGAGAGACATTGATGCCCATTTATCAAGCTCCGTACGGAGCTTGAGGGCCTGTGTTTCTGGTGAGTATTCAGACTCTAAAGACCGCTGCCCCATAACCAGTCCGCCTGCTCTGAGCAGGCAGACAGACATCGCAGCAATTCAACCCGATTGAATACAATTGGGTTGATTGACACCCCCCTGTTGGTGGCCGAGTCTGCAGGGGGCGGGATTGCACCAGCAGTTCACAAGAGCTGCTGGTGCAATGCTGAATACGGAGAGCATATTGCTCTCCACATTCAGCGAGGTCTGTCGGACCTGATCAGCACTGTCTTTTCAGGTCCGACAGACCTTTCATAAATAGGCCCCATTGTATGGAGAGAGAAAAATGCTAAAATACATTTTGTGAATCTTACTCTCTCTAGTAATAGGAGAGGTTTTCAATTGCCAGATTTAGAGAAATATAACTGGGCAGCACTCAGTAAATAGGGTGTTTTTTTTGTTCATTTCATAAAAGAGCTTAATCACTGATGCCCCATATTTTTAGGAGAAGGTTTGGGGGGGGTAAGTGTTCACAAAAGAGCTTAAAGGGACATGAAACCCCACAAAATTCTTTCATGATCCAGATAGATATTACATTTTTAATAACTTTTCAATTACTGTTATCAATTTTGCTTAAAGGGACACTGAACACAAAATGTTTCTTTCGTGATTCAGATAGAGCATGCAATTTTAAGCAACTTTCTAATTTACTCCTATTATCATTTTTTCTTCGTTCTCTTGCTATCTTTATTTGAAAAAGAAGGCATCTAAGATTTTTTGGGGTTCAGAACTCTGGATAGCACTTTTTTATTGGTGGATGAATTTATCCACCAATCAGCAAGAACAACCCAGGTTGTTCACCAAAAATGGGCCGGCATCTAAACTTAGATTCCTTAATTTCAAATAAAGATACCAAGACAATGAAGAAAATTTGATAATAGGAGTAAATAAGAAAGTTGCTTAAAATGCCATGCTCTATCTGAATCACAAAAGAAAAAATTTGGGTTCAGTGTCCCTTTAATTCTCTTAGTATCTTTTATTGAAGAAGCAACAAATGCAGTCCTGTGAGTTAGCTAAACACATTTGTAAGATGATTAAAATGAGCATACAAGATCAGCCAACAATCAGCCGTTAGCTCCAAGCTCCTGAGTCTATCTAAATATGCTTTTCAACAAAGGATACCTTGAGAATTACCTTTAATCACTGATGACCTTTTCAGGACATATTTTTTTAGGATAGGGTTTTTTTGTTCACAAAGAGCTTAATCACTGATTCCCTTTTCAGTGCATCTTTTTTATAATAGGATTTTTTTTTAATAGTTTTTTTTGGGGGAATGGGGGTTACATTGGTTTTAGGATAGGTTTTTTTTATGAAAAAGAGTTAATCACTTTAACTAGGGGACTGCCCGACAAATACCCTTTTCAGGACAATATTTATAGTACGTTTCAATGTTAGTTTAGATGTTATTTTAAGGAAATCTTTAGTTTTGGGGTAGGTCTTATTGGCTGGGGTTTATAATTTTTGGAAATGTTGTTTGTTATTTTGTGTAATGCTAATGTTTTTAAATTTTTTGTAATGGTAGTATTTTTTATATTTAGTAACTTAGGGGGTCTTAGGTTTGGGAACTTGAGGGGGTTAGCTATTAGGAAGTTAGGGAATATTTTACAAAGGGAGTTGTGGCACTTAGGGGTTAACAAGCTAGGGGGTATTTTGCTATGGGGGTTGTGGCAGATAAGAGGTTAACGGGTTAGGGGGCATTTTGCAATGGGAGGTTATGGTGGTTAGGGGTTCATAAATTAGTGATTTTTGTGATGGGGTTGTTGCGGTTTAGGTGTTACTAGTGTAGCGGGGTAATTTACGGTGGGCAAGTGTAATGGTTTAGGGGTTACTAGTGTAGTGGGATAACTTGCTGTGGGCTTTGTGGCATTTTCGGGGTTACTAGTGTAGCAAGGTAATTTGCAGTGGGCTACGTGGTGGTTTAGTGTTTAGTGTAGGGGTGGATAGTGTAGGTGAAAAAAAAACATATTTTTTTTTTGGTGCTTAGAGCAACTTTTTTTCTCTAAACAAACTCTTTACATGAGCTTTTAGTTCACATAAAAAATTTGTGTAAAATGTGATTGCTTTCAACTGATTGGAAATCTTAATACAGGTGCACTTGACGCTCAGAAGTGTCTATAGAAAATATGGGGAGCGTAAATTACAGCTAGTTCAAGCAATTTCATTTGTGGTAATTTAAACACTGTGCCACTTGTATGTAATATGCAGTTGAGTGCAAAAAATACTGCAATCTCGTGATCGTGTTTGCGCTTCTCACGCAAACGCGATCACGAGATTGCAGTATTTTTTGCACTCAACTGCATATTACATACAAGTGGCACAGTGTTTAAATTACCACAAATGAAACGCTCCACTTGTAATCTAGCCTTTAGTCTACACTTTTTATCTAAATATATTCCTAAAGCTATTGCTGGGAACATCTTATATAGGGATATACTAATAACATGGAGATGTATGGCTAAATTTATTCAATATAATTATAACAAACACTGTATATCCCTATTAAAGAAAATCAGATTTTTAGCCGGGATTTGAGACCATACCCTTTAAAGTGCCATAAAACATGTTGAGATCTGTGCATATCCTAAAAGGGCTAATTAAGTAAAAATAGTTTGCATTAAAAAAAAATGTTTAAAAATTGCTGCCAAGTATTTTAAAATATTTTTTAAAAATAAGCAAAATTAGTTACATAGCTATGCTGTCTGGGGTATTCTGTTCCACCCCCCCTTTTAGTGTTTAGCATCAGAAACACAGGCATTATATTTTAACTGAGTTCACAGCAGCTTATTTGCTGCTAGACATGCTCCAGCAGATGAGTGTTTACGGTTTGCATTCTACCAAATCCAAGGTGGATACAGATACAGCCATAGAAAGAATTGTGTGGGGGGAGTTAGAGCGGTACAATTTGGAAACTTAAAAGAAAGGGTTAATGGCGAGACACTGCAGTATAAATTTGCAGGTAAAGTAATTAAAGTACATATTATTATATTTTGTCTCTATCCCAATTTGTTTTATGTCCCTTAAAGGGACATGAAATCCAAACATTTTCTTTCATGATTTAGATAGCGAATACAATTTTAAACAACGTTCTAATTTACTTATATTATCTAATTTGTTTAATTCTCTTGGTATCATTTGTTAAAGAAGCAACAATGCACTACTGGTTTCTAACTGAACACATGGGTGAGCCAATGACAATAGGTATATATATGCAGCCACCAATCAGCAGCTAGAACCTAGGTTCTTTGCTGCTCCTGAACTTTACCAAGATAAACCTTTCAGCAAAGGATAACAAGAGAAGGAAACAAATTAAATAATCTAAGTATATTGGAAAGTTTTTTTAAATTGTATTCTCTTTCTGAATCATGAATGAAAAATATTGGGTTTCATGTCCCTTTAAAGGGACACTGAACCCAATTTTTTTTTCATGGTTCAGATAGAGCATGCAATTTTAAGCAACTTTCTAATTTACTCCTATTATCAATGTTTCTTCGTTCTCTTGCTATCTTTATTTTAAAAAGAAGGCATGTAAGCTAAGGAGACAGCAAATTTTTGGTTCAGACCGTGGACAACACTTGTTTATTGGTGCTGTCCAATCAGCAAGGACAACCCAGGTTGTTCACCAAAAATGGGCCGGCATCTAAACTTACATTCTTGCTTTTCAAATAAACATACCAAGATAATGAAGAAAAATTGATAATAGGTGTAAATTAGAAAGTTGCTTAAAATTGCATGCTCTATCTGAATCACAAAAGAAAAAATGTGGGTTCAGTGTCCCTTTAAGGAATGGAAGGAAAGAGCCATATTTGAATCAGCCAATAGAATGAGAGCTGCTTAAATCCTATTGGCTGATTTGAACAGCCAATAGGATTTTAGCAGCTCTAATTCCTATTGGTTGATTAAAAATTTTTAATGCAAGGGACGCCATTTTGAAACAGCTCCCTTTCATTGAAGATTCAGTGTACAGTGGCGACCGTATGAAGAGGATGCTCCGCGCCAGATGTCTTCAGGATGGACCCGCTCCACGCTGCCGTGATCAAGATAGAAGATGCCGCCTGGATGAAGATAGAAGAGGCTGGCTGGATGAAGATTTCTCGCCGCCTGAATGAGGACTTCGCCACCTGGATGAAGATAGAAGAGGCCGTCTGGATGAAGACTTCTCGCTGCCTGGGGGAGGACTTTGCTGCCTGGATGAAGATTACAGAGGCTGCCTGGATGAAGACTTCTTGCCGCCTGGATAAAGATCGTTCAAACGGGACTTCAAAAACTGTAAGTGGATCATCGGGGGTTAGTGTTAAATGCCCTTTTAATGACAATGGCCATACAAATGCCCTTTTCAGGCAATGGGTAGATTAGTTTTTTAGACAGTTTTTTTATTTTGGGGGTTTGAGGGGGTGGGCAAATAGGAATGCAAATCAGCCAATAGGAATGCAAGGGATGCCATTTTGAATTGTGTATCTTGCATTGAAGATTGGACCTGCTCCATGCCGCCAGGATGAAGATAGAAGACACCGTTTAGATGAAGATAGAAGATGCTGCCTTTTCAGGGCAATGAAAAAGAGCTAAATGCCCTATTAAGGGACATGCCCATACAAATGCCCTTTTCAGGGCAATGGGTAGATTAGGTTTTTTTTAGATAGTTTTATTTATTTTTGGGGTTTGGGGGGGTGGGGGTTTGTAATGTTAGTGGTTCTTTGTAATTTTTTTCAGGTAAAAGAGCTGTTTAACTTAGGGCAATGCCCTACAAAAGGCCCTTTTAAGGGCTATTGGTAGTTTATTCTAGATTAGGTTTTTTATTTTTGGATGTTTTTTTTTTTTTAAATGGGTATTAGAATTGGAATAATTTGTATTATTTTTGATAATTTGTTATTTTGTGTAATGTTATTTTGTGTAATGTATTTTTTTGTAGGGCATTGTCCTAAAGTTAACAGCTCTTTTGCTACAAATGAAATTAGAACCTGTCGATTCTAAGGAGGTTCGCTAGTGTGTAGAAGGAGATGAAGATGAACAAGATCCAGCAGCACTCTTAATAGTAAACATGGAGAATGGATCCTGTAGGAGCAAGGAAATAGAAGAGGCGCCACATAGGGTGATAACATAGGAGACAATAATGCCTGTAGCAAATACCCCCCCCCCCCTCCAGATGGCTACTCACATATGCAGCAGCACAACCGGAGTGCCTCACAGAGTGGTACGGGACCAAAGAGTCGCCCGAAAGACTCAGGCAGAACATCCCCACATGCCAACATCAGATTCCGTGGATAGAAGCACCAGCTGCCACAGCGGGGTTCCCTCGGAGGATCGCAGTCATCCAACCAACCAGATGAGAGGAGAGGTCAACAACGCCCGAGTATACAGGGTTGATGAAACTGCAATTATCTATGCTGAGAATCGCTTTGCTGTAATCATAGTTTAATAAAGTTCACACTTTTTAAATAATACTTGCTCTGTTCTTTTAACAGTCTGACCATTCTGACCCTTTTGGCCCGGTATACTCATGCAATATTGGCCTCTCCTCTCATCTGGTTGGTTGAACGACTGCGATTCTCCGAGGGAACCCCACTGTGACGGCTGGTGCTCCTATCCACATAATCTGACGTTGGCGTGTGGGCATTACGCCTGAGTCTTTTGGGCGACTCTTTGGTCCCGTACTGCTCTGTGAAGCACTCTGGTTGTGCCACTGCGTATGTGAGTAGCCATCTGGAGGGGGGGGGGGGGTATTTGCTACAGGCATTATTGTCTCCTACGTTATCACCCTATGTGGCGCCTTTTCTATTTCCTTGCTCCTTCCAGATCCATGCTTTTGCTACAAAACAAAACAAACACCCCCTAACAGTATACAATACCCACACCCCAAACACACAAAAATAAAATAAAACCTAATCTACCCATTGCTCTGAAAAGGGCATTTGTATGGGCATTGCCCTTAAAAGGGCATTCAGCTCTTTTATGAAATGCCCAACCCCTAATCTAAAAATAAAAACCCACCCAAAACGAAATAAAAACATTACACAAAATAAAAATGAATTATCAAAAATAAAAAACCTAATCTAGAATAAACTACCAATAGCCCTTAAACAGGCCTTTTGTAGGGCATTGCCCTAAGTTAAACAGTTCTTTTACCTGAAAAAAATTACATAGAACCACTAACATTACAAACCCGCACCCCCCCAAACCCACAAAATAAAAAAACTGTCTAAAAAAACCTTATCTACCCATTGCCCTGAAAAGGGCATTTGTATGGGCATTGCCCTTAAAATGGTATTTAGCTATTTTGCATTGCCCTGAAAAGGCAACATCTTCTATCTTCATCCCGACAGCGTCTTCTATCTTCATCCCGGCGATGTGGAGCAGGCCCATCCTGAAGACATCCGGCGCGGAGCATCCTCTTCATACAGTCACCGCTGCATACTGAATCTTCAATGCAAGGTATGCAATTCAAAATGGCATCCCTTGCATTCCTATTGATTGATATGATATTTAAAATTCAAATCAGCCAATAGGATAAGAGCTACTGAAATCCTATTGGCTGTTCAAATAAGCCAATAGGATGAGAGCTACTCGAACACGAACGCACAACTCGTAATCTAGGTGATTGAGATCTGTGTATATCCTAAAAGGGCTAATTAAGTAAAAATAGTTTGCATTAAAAAATGTTTAAAAAATGCTGGCAAGTATCTTAAAATATTTTTCAAAAATAAGCAAAATTAGTTACATAGCCATGCTGTCTGGAGTAGTCTGATCCCCTCTCCTTATCAGTGTTTAGCTTCAGAAACACAGGCATTGTATTTCAACTGAGTTCACAGCAGCTTATTTACTTCTAGGCATGCTCCACTAGATAAGGTGTGTTTAAGTCTCATAAAAAGTTTAGTAGATTTAAAGGGACAGTCACGTCTAAAAAAACTTTCATGATTTAAATAGGGAATGTAATTTTAAACAACTTTCCAATTTACTTTTATCACCAATTTTGCATTGTTCTCTTGGTATTCTTAGTTGAAAGATAATTCTAGGAGGTTCATTTGCTAATTTCTTAGACCTTGAAGACTGCCTTTAATCTTAATGCATTTTGACCACTAGAGGACATTAGTTCATGTGTTTCATATAGATAGCATTGAGCTCATGCATGTGAAGTTACCCTGGAGTGAGCACTTATTCGCTAAAATGCAAGTCTCTCAAAAGAACTGAAATAAGGGGGCAGTTTGTAGAGGCTTAGATACAAGATAATCACAGAGGTAAAAAGTGTATTACTATAACAGTAATAGTTAATAAAGAGATTATCTTTCTTTTTAAACAAAAATTCTGGTGTTGACTGTCCCTTTAATGTAACAATGTACTCATTTAACAAAAGCAATCATATCCCTGAATACTGTTTTAAGCCAGAAATGTATCTAAGCAATTTTTAGATTTATCTAAAGTATTGGCAGTCACTACCTCCTTAGGCAAGGTGTTCCACAATTTAATTGCTCTTACCATGAACCTTTATGTTGCTGGAGATTAATCTTAATCTAAAAGAGTTTATAATTCATGGCCAGGGCTACTGTTGCCTGTTGTAGCCCAGCCTACACTGAAAATAGGAGTAACAGACATTTTCTTTGTAAAAAGGAGGCAATAACACTGATTAATCTACAACAGTGCAACTCTCAGCAGAGCCCTCTACCCATTTGATCCCTATAAATGTTATCTTGTCTTGTATACCGCCTATGTTTAAAGTGATGTGCAATCTGTTGGTGCTCTACAAATACCTCATGATAATAATAATAATAATAATAGTCCCTTTAAATCCTCAATTTGTTTGGTTTTGTAGTGCCCAATATTTTCATTGTTTGTCATGTAGGAATAAGCTACAAAAACTTTTCCTAGATGAGCAAGAAAATGTTTCCCAGCAGTTATTTACTAGAGATAAAGCTGAGGAAACTAAGATGATGGGGCCTAATTATCACTGTGCAAGCTGACATGATCCGATATAGCAAGGCAGTGGTCGTCTTGGAGGTGTGTTTGGGGTCGTTATCATGTTGGAATACTGCCCTGCAGCCCAGTCTCTGAAGGAAGGGGATTATGCTCTGCTTCAGTATGTCACAGTACATGTTGGCATTCATGGTTCCCTCAATGAGCTCCCCAGTGCACTCATGCAGGCCCAGACCATGATGCTCCCACCACCATGCTTGACTGTAGGCAAGACACAATTGTCTTTGTACTCCTCACCTGGTTGCCACCACACACGCTTGACACCATCTGAACCAAATAAGTTTATCTTGGTCTCATCGGACCACAGGACATGGTTCCAGTAATCCATGTTCTTAGTCTGCTTGTCTTCAGCAAACTATTTGCAGGCTTTCTTGTGCATCATTTTTAGAAGAGGCTTCCTTCTGGGTTACTTGTACCATCTGGTAATGACTCAATTTGTTAATTGCTGACATGACACAAGCCCCACTGGTGCTCTGAGCAGCTGCTGTAAAAAACTGCTGTTGCACTGAGAATATCTAGCTAGGCTTCACATGCACGTGCAGAGAAAAATGGTAACACTAAAACAGTGATAACCTTTACTAGAAGAATTGTTGGCAGTACATGTATATTGTAAATATGTTTCTAATTCATCAATGTGCATTTAAATTTTGACCGGAATGTCCCATTAACTGTGAAAATTGTGTTTTCCCCCACTACCCCCAGACAGACTAGATATTAGCCTGAAATATCAATATTCCTGACCCTGCTGCATATTACCAAGTGATACCTTGATCAGTGTATAATCCCATTTGCTGTCTGATAATTAAGGTATAAACAGTGCTTAAAGGGGTGGGAAAGTCAAAATTAAACTTGCATGATTCAGATAGAGCGTGTCATTTTAAGATATTTTTAAATTCACTTCTATTTTCAAATGTGCTTTGTTCTCTTGGTATCCCTTGTTGAAAATGAATACACACATATCCTACACTAGTAGGAGCTGCTGCTAATTGGTGCCTGCACACATTTGTCTCTTGTGATTGGCTAACTAGATGTGTTCAGCAAGCAGCCAGTTGTGCAAATCTGTTCTTTCAGCAAAGGATAACAAGAGAATGAAGTAAATTTGATAATTGGAGTAAATTAGAAAGTAGTTTAAAATTGTAAGTTCTGTCCAAATCCTAAAAGAAAATGTTGGGGTTTCCTTTTCCTTTAAACAGTTAATAATTGTTGTAGAAATGTTTCAAGTTATTAATGTTAATAACTTATAAAGGACAATTTAATTTTCAGCTTTGAGCTAGTTACGAGAGCTCACTTGTAATTTGCGGAAACCATTGCTCAAAGTCCTTAGGCCTCTCAGACCTGTAATGAGGATACTTATTAAAGTTTAAAATTGACCAACATTTTCCAGTATAGATGGCTCAGTGTGTAATGCAAACAAACATACCGGGAAAGTCCCTGCAGAGTAGTTCCAGTAAGAAGCCATCTGCCAGCTCCTAGGGTGTTCAGACACAGTATAATGTATTATTTTTTACTTGTGTTTTATTATTTTTTAATGAAAATACACATATTTTTTGTTCAAAGTTTTTTATATATACTAGTTCAAGAGCTCATTTATAGCTGTCCAATAAACGGCCGCTGCAAAGCACCTGGGATAATAACACTAAAAAGGCTTTCCAAAGCGTATGCCCCTGGTCTGCTAAACAAAGCACATTTTGCTAACAAAATGCCAGTTTACAAGTATTTAAAGGCATTTACTTTGTGTTCAGATCTTTTGCATAGCAGTGCTTAATTGATTATATATTTATGCAGCTAAAAATAATAAATTTATAATAAATTCTTGTTATTCTTAAGAAAATAGATTATAATCAGCTAATTACTGCTTGTCGCAAATATGTAATTTATTGCTGGCTTGGTGTATTTCACAGCTGAACACAGAAAACCACAAAAAGCCGGCAATGTGCAGAGTTAATGTCCGTTGAGCGGCATGACAGATTTTCCTTGACTTTATTGTGGTTGACGTTAGTTGATGGCAGTCATCAGCCAGTTCCTAAGGCTCAGGTGTATTCTGCTGGCTTTTTTCTACTTGTTAAATCGATTAATGGTGCAGACATTGTACTTGCAGGTCTAGTAAACAATGCTCAGGCAAATCAATAAAGCAGAATATGCTGTGTATTCAAGAGTTCCAAGTGAAAGTGCTTCCATTGTTTCTTCAAAGTTGCTGTTAACCCTCTTTGTGCACAATATTGTTGTGCAGAATCTTTGTCTAACCCTAGAATTTAACTTACAGAGACACTAAAATAAAAAAAATAAAAAAACATAGCAATGAGTAGTGCCAGGGGAGTCCATCAACACCAATTCTATAATTCTATGAATGGAGGATTTGTAAAGGTAACCTCAGGATTTTGTCTCCCTAGCCCACTAGGCCTTAGGGGGATATAATGGTACCTCCTCTGATGAAGCTCATATAGGAAAAAACTTATGTCATGGGTGCATTTGTAGGATTCAATATGTGGGGAGAAAAAGTAGATTGATTATAAGAAGATGGGGCAACGTGAGAAAGCTCAAGAAACCTCTTTTAAAACACAGTATTTCTAGGCATGTTGTCATGAAGGAAGAAGTGACATATTTATCATTGCTCCCATAGAACATATAATCTAATCTTGGGGTTATAATAGGTTTTTGCATTTCAAACAAAGGGATATTGGATTTGGAATCTCAGGACTTTGACTCCCTATGTATTAAACAAAAATGTAGATATGGCGGCTTTTAATGATCAATAATAGTTTTAAATATTTTTCTTCATGCTAGAATATTATGTATTATTGATTTAGGCTATGGGCCACATTGTGCGGGTGGACAAGGTTCCTGACTTTCTCGTCTGTCTTCACAGCAAATTGGCAGAGCATATTGTACGTCCACAGCCTGCATCTACTGTTGCACAAGCATTTTTTTGTGCAGCATTGCCACAGCAAGGGCTCCATAGCAGCATCAGTGCTTAGAACATGGGGCCCTATGTTTTTATTTTTATATATACTTAGTTTTATTTATGCATGAAATATACTTGTTTGAGTTGTGTAAATGTATACAATGTTGATTTGGTGTTAATGTAATTGTATAGGTCATTAATTATTCTACTTTACATTTGCAAGAGCATATGTTGATCATGCTTTTTTTAGGTGAATGATTTTCAGTGATCATTTTTTAAATTAAAAATAATAGAGAAGGGTGGCGGGTCCGGGCAGCGGCCATGTTAAGCCGCAAATTTAAAAGCGCTTCTTGACATCTGATTATCTTTATAAAAATGAGACATTGTGACAACTAATTGCAAGATCTACCTTTAGAAGAGGATACTGCTGCAGGCAAAGCTAAAACCTTGCTGCTTTTCGGGAAGATGTTTAGCTACTGACCATTGAAAGTTTTTGGTTGCGGCCTTTCATCTATCTGCCTCACACGCCAGAGATATAATTCCTGCAGTCAACCTCTCAACAAACACCTTATTCATGAGGGTGCAATGACTACCCCAGCAAACAATGGCAGTGAATCTGGCAAAATGATAGCCATGGAAGAGTGGAAACAAAATATGCAGGAGCAGCTAGCTCCACATCTTCGAGACCTCCAAAGAGGCCTTGGCGTGATCTTAATTTTTTTATATCCGGACCCTATGCAACCAGATATTGCTAGCCATACACAGCGAGAAAAGCTCATTCCCAAAGATATGAGTTTCATATATAACGAACTCTCACCTGTACAACTGGAACCAGCATCCATGGAAGGTCTGGGACTGCTGCAGGCGTTTATGTGGGATTGCCCACCGCAAGAGCTTCTTGTGTGCACAGTTAGCATGGAGACCTACGTCACTACAAGTTCTACCCTGCCGCAGGCGGAGGCCTCATGTGTAATATTGTTTCCTCGCTCTGATGGTGGAGTAAGGTTGCTTGTCCATGAACAGCAGCAACTCAGCAGAGTACACATTTCTCCTGGGGAGAATATCTTACCTGACAATGGTAAACTAAGTTCCTACAAATTTGGTGGCACACAGGATGTGCATTTTCCTCATGGATCACTGAGAACCGACATAGCTGACAATGGACAACTGGGACTTATGATTATGGGTCTTTGTAAGCTGCCTAGGAGTATCTATGACACTCTTTATGGCCCCAAAGGTGGTTAATCTCTCCTGCATATTCAAAGTCACTCTGGAGTGGGTTAAATTCTCAGAGCAAATATTGCCTCTAATGTTGAACCACTTAGTTGCAAGTAAAAAATGTTTGGTTTGAGGTTTCTATTTATATTTTCGGACTTTTTACATACTTGTCACCCTGTTTATTCCCTAAATAATAGTTGTTACTTGTTATGCCTGGATTGTAAGTTAAGGTTTAATATACTGATATGAAGTGGAAGGCCACCAGTTAGGGTGCACACAATAGTCTTTAAACCATAATTGTAAAGTATGGGAGAGTTCATAACCAAATTTATATATATTGTATTCTTACCCCCAAATATAGACCCATTTATATTGAGGATCCTTTCTATTAGAGTCATTAGGAATGGTTTGCACAATAATATAAGGTGTTTACTTATACACCTTTTTTAAATAACATGTGCAGTGTTTCCGGGTAAAACATTTTCTACTTTTCTTGGGAGCCAAAATTATATTATACATGACTTAGGGAAGAATAACTGATCATTACTAGGAAATTCCTACCCACTACTATAAACGGTTTACCTGTCGGCCAGGTATAGGGCCCGTACCTGAATGATAGAGTTTAAATGTTTAAGACTATGGAAATGTATTCCCCTTGAGTCTACTACTGATATGGTTACAATCACGATCTAAGCTCACGGACGTTATATCACCCTATTATCCCATGTTAATATGCTCCCTTCCAATTGGAATTAATATTCCAAGCAATTACATAGATTACTGTATATCATTACTACTTGCTCAGTATATTGAACATATGTTGATGGTCCTTTACACTATCACCAATCCCAAGACTTTAAGTACTATCTTGCAGGGTATGTATTCAGTTTTCTTGCACACTTTCTTTCAGATCCTCAAAGCCTTATCCATAATTAGAACATATTTAATCTAGCTGCCCAGCTAAAAAAAAACATTAAAAGTATCCAAATAGTTTTTGATTTATCCGGACCCTTATAGCACGGTTTCTCTCGTAATAACCGTAACTTAATTATATCAATAAGTACTATTCAGTGTCAATTTTATAGGTACAAGCTTACTTTTTTCCTCTCTCAAAAGTCGGTGTATTTTTCTGTCATGGTACTGGTTGGTAAGCTAATTTAGTATGCTCTGAAGCTCTTTATTAAATTACTATTGAGTACCAACTATATTGTTACAAGCTATCATTGACATTTCTCATTCCGGAAGAAATAGGAACTTCATATTATCTTATGTTTCAGTGAACTTTACAGATATGTCTGAGAGAGCTACCTAATAATATCAGATCTCTGCATGTTTCAATGTATGTACACATATCTTTTATAGAGAGACAAACATCCTAAGACATATAAAATACATTGTGTTTTGTTTATTATACTAGTCGCTAATATGAGTATGAGCTTACATATGCACAATTGATCTTTATGACATATAATATATATACCAGTCAACATATGATTCTTTTCTCTCAAGAGTTAGTGGGGCCCATTTATCAAGCTCTGAATGGATCTTGTGGGCCCATGTTTCTGGCGAGTCTTCAGACTCGCCAGAAACACCATTTATAAAGACCGCTGCTCCATAACCCTGTCCGCCTGCTCTGATGAGACGGACAGGAATCACCGCAATTCAACCCGATTGGCCGCAAGTCTGCAGGGGGGCGGCGTTGCCCAAGCAGCTCACCGCATTCAGCGATGTCTGTCGGACCTGATCCGCACTGTCGGATCAGGTCCGACAGACATTTGTTAAATAGGCCTCAGTGTATTTCTTTGTTAATGTAATGGCTAGTAAGCTGTTGAAACGTTTGACTACATTATTATTCTGAGCCAACAATTACGTTTCAGGCCTCTATATACATTATAGACATTTTAGATATATGATACATATGCCAGTTGAGACATGAATCCACGTGTTCAAAAGTTATTATTTTATTTCTTTTGCCATTGTTCTGTTTGGTCATTTGCTCTTTTATAGTATGAAGTGTTGCATTAAAAATGTGACTACATCAGATCTCCTATACATAGAAGCTTCACTCCTTAAGATATAGGAAATGAATAAAGCCAAAATGTTTCAGAGAACTCCATTGCATGCAAATGTGTGTGAGAGAGCTAGGCATCAATACCAGACTTATTCTATTTGTTTGTATCTATGAATGTGTACATTTTTATTGATGTGCAATCTGTATGACATTTACAATGTACATTTTGTTTTGTTTTATTATATTTGAAAATCCTAATAAAAAATATAAAAAAAAAAAAAAAAAAATTAAGAATATTTGAGATAATGTTGATGTGCAACATACATAACATATATAGTTTTAATATATTTATAGTTATGTTTGGTTTTCAAATTATTCAGATTATTATTTGTATATACAGTATGTATACATATATTTATATTTATATATGGTAATTGAATTGGCACTTATAAATTATATTTGGGCTTTTAAAATAATAGTAATAATAGGGACATGAAACCCACATTTTTTCTTTCATGATTTAGAAAGAGAATGCCATTTTAAACAACTTTCTAATTTACTTATATTATCTCATTTGTTTTATTCTCTTGATATTCTTTGCTGAAAAACATATCTAGATTGGCTCAGTAGCTGCTGATTGGTTCCTGCACATAGAAGCCTCGTGTGATTGGCTCACTCATGTGCAATTGCTTTTTCTTCAACTAAGAATATCTAAAAAATTAAGCAAAATAAATAATAGAAGTAAATTGTAATGTTGTTTAAATTTGTATTCTCTATCTGAATAATGAAAGACAATTTTAGGGTTTAGTGTCCCTTTAAAGGGACAGTCTACAATATAATTTTTATTGTTTTAAAAGATAGATAATCCCTTTATTACCCATTCCCCAGTTTTGCATAACCAACACTGTTATATTAATACACTTTTTACCTATGTGATTACCTTGTATCTAAGCATCGTCTGACAGCCCCCTGATCACATGACTTTTTATTTATTATCTATTAACTTGCATTTAGTACTGTGTTGTGCTAAATCTTAAATAACTCCTTGGCCGCGATTACAATGTTATCTATATGGCCCACATGAACAAGCTTAGAAACAGGCAGAAATTTAGAGGTTTAAATGTTATTAATTATATTAATATATCCATGTTGGTTGTGCAAAGCTGGGGAATGGGTAATAAAGGTGTTATATATCTTTTTAAACAATAACAATTTTAGTGTAGACTGTACCTTTAATTTAAGATATTAACATTAATTTTAAATGAAGTTTAATAGATTTTAAATGCGCACTATGGCAACGTCCACTTGGTAATGTACACACAATCTAGCTAGTAAATACATCATGTTTGACGTTAGTACCAAAAGTGGCACCCAAATATGGGCTAGATAATCTATGCTAGATGGAGGCTTTTTGCGCTTGTCAGGTTGCGCTTGTATTACAATTTGCAAGTAAAAAGTTTGTGCTCTTACGTAAACCCGGCATTGCAAAAAAAATATCATGTCTGTGTTAACGTATTTTCCATAGACTTCAATGGATTGTGAAAACTGAAAGAAAAAAAACTAGCACCCATACTCAAGCTCTAACCCGATCATGTCTATACAAGTGCGCTCAACCCGACATTAATTATTAATATTTCACATTCCAATGTTCTTCACATAGAAAAATATGTTATAACTATTCATGCATATTTCTATATATATCTGTATATGCCTATACCTGTATATCTTTTCCTATAGATATATACAGTAGGTATAGATATGTATTTTACATGAACAGTATCAGATTTCAATAGTATGAGATTTCAATAGTATGAGAGCTACTGAAATCGTATTAGCTGATTTGAACAGCCAATAGGATTTCAGTAGCTCTAATCCTATTGGCTGATTTCAACATTTCAGCCAATAGGAATGCAAGGTACCCCAAATTGATTGGGGGACCTTGCATTCAATCTTCAATCTACAACGGAGGGGAGCCTCCATGCCGCCGAGGAACGCCGCCTAGGACCGTTGCCAAGGAATGCCGCTGTTGAGCACAGCTGCTGAGGATTCAGGCATCGGGAACACACCTCTGCTCTGCTCTGCCTTCACTCCAGATGAAGATAGAAGATGATGGATCTGTCTGGAAGAAGACCTTCTCCGCCAGACTTCAGGAACAGTGAGTACCTATTTGGGGCTTAGGTTTAGGTTTTTTTATTTTAATTTTTGGGTGTTTTTTTTTAGATTAGGGTTTTTTGGGCTTGAAAAAGAGCTGATTGCCCTTTTAAAGGCAGTAAAAAATGTCCATACAAATGCCTCTTTAGGGGCAATGGGTAGTTTAGTTTCTTTTAGTGTTTTTTTTATTTTTAAGGGTTATCTACTGTTAGGGGGGACTTAGTCAATATATGAAGAGCATAGGTGCCCTAATGAGGTGCACTTGTAAAAAGTGGACCAAAATCACAGGATAAGATTCCAGACAAAGGACGGCCACTCTCTTGAAAATATGGATAAAGAAAAAGTCCTGTAGAAACAGAAAAAGAGGCACCACATAGAGCAGTATCGTCTGCGCAGAGTATAACAGAGATCAACGTTAAAACCCAGACAGGTTGCTACTCAATAGAGGAAGGCACAGAGAGGTGCCTAACACAGCAAGTCGGGAACTTAGAAGTCACACAACAAACTCACTTCCTAGACACGGGACCAGTCACGTGGAGGTTGAACACCAATCCAGAGGAGGGAGCCCCAATACGTCCTAAGATATCGACACCTATCACCAATTCACAGTAAGAGGTGTGGAGGAACTATTAGTTATATTATATTACTGCTTTCAGCAGCGCTGGTATTGGAGTGCGGTATGGAGTACAATTTTGCTCTACGCTCACTTCTTGCCTGATAACGCCGGGTTTTTATAAACCTCTAATACCAGCGCTGTAGGGAAGTGAGCGGTGACAATAATGTGCAACTTAGCACCGCACCCCTCATAACGCAAAACTCGTAATCTAGCCGATAGTTAAATAAAATAAACAGATATATAAAAATCATGATATAACGTGTCCAACAATAGATAACCTCAAAATGTCATGGGTCCTAAAATCAATTGACAATAGAAGGTGCAAATCCGTAATAATGTAAGCTAAAATATAGATATTAATATATTGTAATTAAAAGGGAGAATCCATTATTATAAATAAAGGCCCTCAAAACACACATATTTCGGGGTATAGACCTGTATAGATGAATAACATTTGTACATAATCAGGGGGGACTTAGTATTTTTTAGAGGTAAAAGAGCTGTTTAACTTAGGGCAATGCCCTACAATAGGCACTTTTAAGGGCTATTGGTAGCTTAGTATTAGATTAGGGGGTGTTTTTATTTAGGGGGGATTTTTTATTTTTATAGGGGTATTAGTTTAGATTTAATTTTTTTATTTTGGATAGCTTTGTTTATTTTTTTTCTGTAATTTTACTTTTTTTTCTTTTTTTTAACTTTAGCTAGGGGGTTTGTATTTTTTAAACATAGGGGCCCATTTATCAAGCTCCGTAAGGATCTTGTGGGCCCGTGTTTCTGGCAAGTCTTCAGACTCGCTAGAAACAGCAGTTATGAACCAACGATCACAAAGACCGCTGCTCCATAACCCTGTCCGGCTGCTCTGAGTACGATCGGGTTGATTGACACCCCCCTGCTGGCGGCCGATTGGCTGAGAGTCTGCAGGTGGCGGCGTTGCACTAGCAGCTCTTGTGAGCTGCTGGTGCAATGCTGAATACAGAGAGCGTATTGCTCTCCGCATTCAGCAAGGTCTTGCAGACCTGATCCGCTCTGTTGGATCAGGTCCACAAGACCTTTAGTAAATAGGCCTCATTGACTGCCCTCTGGCAGGCTTATCGCCTATTATATATATAAGTGAAGAACATTGTAATGTTTATTTGTTCAGTAAATATACAGAAAAAAACATAAATACATGTGTAATGTGTAATGTACACATGTGTATATATGTATATATATATTTATATATATAAATCAAATATGAGCAACTGGAGAGCACTCTCACTTCCTAGGTCAATCTGCCAGGGTGCATGCAGAGGTTGAATAGTATAATGACTAAAAGGCAGCACTCACTGGTCCTTTACATGTGCAATTTATTTTGTGACGTTTCGGGGACCGTATCCCCTTCCTCAGACAGACAGAGGATATGGTCCCCGAAACGTCACAAAATAAATTGCACATGTAAAGGACCAGTCAGTGCTGCCTTTTATTCAATATATATATATATATATAAATAAGATTGAAGCAGCATGTGAAAGGGGATGTGAAACAGCCAGCACCAGAGGATAAATCAATCACCATTTATTGAAATAAATACATAACGTTTCGGCCCCAGCAAGGAGGCCTTGGTCACATGAAGACAGGTATCCCAAACAAGCATAACCCATAAACCCATAAGTGCTCTTTAAATACTATACAATAATCAAACGTAACCTGATACAAGCCTAAAAAACCGCCAAACTTACAAACTAAAAGCAGCTGTGTGTACTGAGTGTGAACCGCATAACGGTAACTAGGCTGTAACCAACTGCTTTGACACGCACAGAGTGCATATGCACAAAGCGTCATCAAAAGTAATGACATCATCGCGTCACGCTGCGTGCACAGTGTGTATACGTGAGGCCGAGACCGACATTAGACATGGTTGTCAGGGTTGTCCATTTTAACCATTTATGTTCCTGTATTTTTTCCCCTTATCGCTGTGGTTTACATAATTTACCCAATATTACATCTCTAAGTGTATGATGTAACTCATTTTTTCATATTTATTTATTTTTTGTATTTTTATTTTGGGGGGTTATTTACTGTTAGGGGGGACTTAGTCAATATATGAAGAGCATAGGTGCCCTAACGAGGTGTGCTTGTAAAAAGTGGACCAAAATCACAGGATAAGATTCCAGACAAAGGAAGGCCGCACTCTTGAAAATATGGATGAAGAAAAAGTCCTGTCGAAACTTGTCAAATTTTAGTTGGTCTACCTGACTGTGGTTTGGTTTCAACAGAACCCCTCATTTTCCACTTCTTGATTAGAGTTTGAACAATGCTGATTTGCATTCTCAATTCCTTGGATATCTTTTTATATCCCTTTCCTGTTTTATACAGCTCAACTACCTTTTCCCGCAGATCCTTTGACAATTCTTTTGCTTTCCCCATGACTCAGAATCCAGAAACGTCAGTGCAGCACTGGATGAAAGATGCAAGGGTCTGTCAGGAGTCCAGAAACTCACTGACCTTTTATACACACACACTAATTACAAGCAAACAGATCACAGGTGAGAATGGTTACCTTTAATAACCATTCAAACCCCTTTGTGTCAACTTGTGTGCATGTTATCAGGCCAAAATTGCCAGGGTATGTAAACTTATGATCAGGGTCATTTGGGTAGTTTGTTGTCATTATGATTTAAAAAGAGTAAACACAGTTGATTGATAATAAAGGCTTCAGCCAAACACTTACCATGAGTGAAAGAAAAGTTTTTGTGTTATCATTCATATTCTCTGAAAAATGGCCAAGAAATCATAAATTCTGCCAGGGTATGTAAACTTATGAGAACAACTGTATATATATATATATATATATATATATATATATATATATATATATATATATATATTTATATATATATATATATATATATATATATATATATATATATATATATATATATATATATATACACACATACATTTATATTCATATACATCTTTAGAAATGTATATTTATGTATCTCAATGTTAAATCTCTTTGCAGCTTTTTTTCCCCTGAGATCTCATATCTTTGAGCCCTTGTAACTTTTGTGTGGAATATTTTTTATTAGATGGTGTTATTATGAGTGTAACTGTATTTTGTAAAGGTTTTTTTATGTGTTTTGTGACACTTTTTTGTTTTGCAAAACAGTTAACCAGAGCTCTGAGGACAAAGTAATCGCGATTGTGCTCAAGTGATCACATTTACTTTCAACTTGTAATGCCAGCGGTCAACCGAACGAGTGCAAACACTTACGATAAAACCGTTATTGCCCGCACGTAACTATTAGTGATCTACTTGTAATCTGGCCTAATGTGTTTCCAATGACTTGTTATACACAGCTGCAGAGTATAAAATGTTTGGGAAATTGCTCCTTTAGGTATTTTGTTGTATATAAAATAGCTGTTTCTGTTCATTGAAACCACAACCCAATAAAATGGTCTTAGCTGCAGGAGGAACAGACCTCATTAGCTTGTCTCTTTATATTTTTAGAAGGATTTGTTTTAAAATATAAAGAGATAAGCTAATGAGGTCTGTTCTCCCCGCACCTTTGCCCATTTTATTGGGTTGTGGTTTCAATTAACAGAAACAGCTATTTTATATACAACAATAAACCTAAAGGAGCCATTTCTTATACATTTTATACTCTGCAGCTGTGTATAACAAGTCATTGGAAACACTTTCAAGTGATTAGCATATGGGTATTATGTCCCTTTAAAAACTTAAATGGACATAATACTTATATACTAAATCACTTGAAAGTGATGCAGCAAAACTACAAAAAGCTGACAAGAAAATATCAAGCTGATGAAACAGCCGATTGAGCCGAGAAACGTGTTGTTGTTACCTTATATGTTTTTATAATTCGAATAAAAACTTGTTTTTATATGGACACGTTGCCACTCCTCTATATATCCTGATGTCTGGATCTTTGGCTATCTGGTCATTCTGATAGTGGGACCTGCTATTCATCTATATGCCAGAGCACTTGCACTAAAGGCTAGCACTGGAGATCGGGGTGTGCCTGACAGTTTGTTTGGTTTTCTTCCCTGGATATCAGCCCAGCCGTGCCGTTGATGAGTCTACCCAGCGACTCTTAGGTCTTGGTTTGCCGTATATAGCACTGAGTGAGCTCCTCTAAATTGTGAGTTGCCATCTGTATACCTTTAGACCTATGTACATCTGGTGTTAGACGTTACCATACCATGAAGTGCCTCTCCTTTGTCTTCTAGGACTATCTACTATCATTACTGTTTTCCAGAGAGGGCTGCCACACTGCTACACTGCCATACTGCTACACTACTGTGTTCCATTGAACTGAAGATAATCACTGTTCACTACTAAATAGTTACCTGGTGGTTATTACAACTTCAAAGACTTTTTTAATTTATTTTTTATACAGTAATAGAGTTCACGAAAATTGTATTTGTTGGTGATTTCACAGATTTTTTTAGACACTAATAACAGTGTCTATGTTTTGAGTTTTTATTATCTTGTATTTCTATTCTTTTGCGCTCCTCACTGTGGTTTTGATCTGACCATTTTTTTGTCACAAGAAAATATCACCTGAGCATCTCTATGTAAAATCAGAAGATATTTTACCTCAAATGTCCAGCTGTCGCTCTGATGCTCTAAAGATATTTCCCAAAGGAAATTAGGGTCTAACAAATTTCTGTTAACAAATGAATAATGTCAGAATCACATAAAATTAAAAAAAAAAAAAAAGGTCAGGACAAATCGTTTGTCCAATGTGTAGCTCTTTTTAAGACCTAAACAATTATTATTAACTAGTGTTAAAGCCTGTGTACACGGGCCAAAATGTCCCCCTCCAAGATCCTATCTCCTTCTCTCTCCGTTTACCTTCCTGCCGTTCTTAGCATAATTTTTTCTGTAGTGTAGTGGTCCCACCTGTTCCCACCCCCCTCCAGCGATGGGCCGTCCTCTGCCAGACTATTTCTGCACTGTCCCACTCGTGGTGCATGCAGAAATAGCGTGATCTCACTACTTTTAGCAAGATTACCACAGAGAGAGGCCCAGGGCTTAATGACCAGCGTGCGCAGTCTCTACTGCACATCGGTTCTGGTGGTTAAGGCCAGGAGGCCTATTTATCAAGCTCCGTAAGGAGCTTGAAGGCCCGTGTTTCTAAAGGCCGCTGCTCCATAACCTGTCGGCCTGCTCTGAGGAGGCCGACAGACATCGCGGGAAATCAACCCGCTCGAATACTATCGGATTGATTGACACCCCCTGCTAGCGGCCACAAATCTGCAGGGAGCGGCGTTACACCAGCAGTTCACAAGAGCTGCTGGTGCAATGCTGAATGCGGAGAGCGTATTGCTCTCCGCATTCAGCAATGTCTGTCGGACATGATCCGCTGATCGGATCATGTCGGACATTTCTCGGATCATCGGATCATGTCGGACAGTCTCTACTGCACATGACTGCGTCGGATAAACATACTTGGCCTTTTATTATATAGGATAGTATAGCACAGAACTACCTGAAAAATGCAATAAAAATCGAAAGAGAGAGAACAGTACTAGCATATCAGTCTGACCCTGCCCAATGACAGTCCAGCACCAAAATACCAGGCAATTCTTCTCTGAACAAGGGAAGCAACAACCCCAGACAATTGTTTCGGCCTCCTATGGGCCTCCTCAGTGAGGTGCAGTTGTATCTCTCTAAGGGCAAGTGTGCAAGGAGTCCACGTCTGGTTTCCCCATTACTCATGAGTTAATATATGTATATTAACTCATAAAGATATATGTATATACACATATTAACTCATAAATATATACCTATATACACATATTAACACATAAATATATATGTATATACACATATTAACACATAAATATATATGTATATACACATATTAACTCATAAATATATATGTATATACACATATTAACACATAAATATATATGTATATACACATATTAACACATAAATATATATGTATATACACATATTAACACATAAATATATATGTATATACACATATTAACAGTACATAAATATATATGTCTATACACATATTAACACATAAATATATATGTATATACACATATTAACACATAAATATATATGTATATACACATATTAACTCATAAATATATATGTATATACAGGGAGTGCAGAATTATTAGGCAAATGAGTATTTTGACCACATCATCCTCTTTATGCATGTTGTCTTACTCCAAGCTGTATAGGCTCGAAAGCCTACTACCAATTAAGCATATTAGGTGATGTGCATCTCTGTAATGAGAAGGGGTGTGGTCTAATGACATCAACACCCTATATCAGGTGTGCATAATTATTAGGCAACTTCCTTTCCTTTGGCAAAATGGGTCAAAAGAAGGACTTGACAGGCTCAGAAAAGTCAAAAATAGTGAGATATCTTGCAGAGGGATGCAGCACTCTTAAAATTGCAAAGCTTCTGAAGCGTGATCATCGAACAATCAAGCGTTTCATTCAAAATAGTCAACAGGGTCGCAAGAAGCGTGTGGAAAAACCAAGGCGCAAAATAACTGCCCATGAACTGAGAAAAGTCAAGCGTGCAGCTGCCAAGATGCCACTTGCCACCAGTTTGGCCATATTTCAGAGCTGCAACATCACTGGAGTGCCCAAAAGCACAAGGTGTGCAATACTCAGAGACATGGCCAAGGTAAGAAAGGCTGAAAGACAACCACCACTGAACAAGACACACAAGCTGAAACGTCAAGACTGGGCCAAGAAATATCTCAAGACTGATTTTTCTAAGGTTTTATGGACTGATGAAATGAGAGTGAGTCTTGATGGGCCAGATGGATGGGCCCGTGGCTGGATTGGTAAAGGGCAGAGAGCTCCAGTCCGACTCAGACGCCAGCAAGGTGGAGGTGGAGTACTGGTTTGGGCTGGTATCATCAAAGATGAGCTTGTGGGGCCTTTTCGGGTTGAGGATGGAGTCAAGCTCAACTCCCAGTCCTACTGCCAGTTTCTGGAAGACACCTTCTTCAAGCAGTGGTACAGGAAGAAGTCTGCATCCTTCAAGAAAAACATGATTTTCATGCAGGACAATGCTCCATCACACGTGTCCAAGTACTCCACAGCGTGGCTGGCAAGAAAGGGTATAAAAGAAGAAAATCTAATGACATGGCCTCCTTGTTCACCTGATCTGAACCCCATTGAGAACCTGTGGTCCATCATCAAATGTGAGATTTACAAGGAGGGAAAACAGTACACCTCTCTGAACAGTGTCTGGGAGGCTGTGGTTGCTGCTGCACGCAATGTTGATGGTGAACAGATCAAAACACTGACAGAATCCATGGATGGCAGGCTTTTGAGTGTCCTTGCAAAGAAAGGTGGCTTTATTGGTCACTGATTTGTTTTTGTTTTGTTTTTGAATGTCAGAAATGTATATTTGTGAATGTTGAGATGTTATATTGGTTTCACTGGTAAAAATAAATAATTGAAATGGGTATATATTTGTTTTTTGTTAAGTTGCCTAATAATTATGCACAGTAATAGTCACCTGCACACACAGATATCCCCCTAAAATAGCTAAAACTAAAAACAAACTAAAAACTACTTCCAAAAATATTCAGCTTTGATATTAATGAGTTTTTTGGGTTCATTGAGAACATGGTTGTTGTTCAATAATAAAATTAATCCTCAAAAATACAACTTGCCTAATAATTCTGCGCTCCCTGTACACATATTAACACATAAATATATATGTATATACACATATTAACTCATAAATATATATGTATATACACATATTAACACATAAATATATATGTATATACACATATTAACACATAAATATATATGGATATACACATATTAACACATAAATATATATGTATATACACATATTAACACATAAATATATATGGATATACACATATTAACACATAAATATATATGTATATACACATATTAACACATAAATATATATGTATATACACATATTAAAACATAAATATATATGTATATACACATATTAACACATAAATATATATGTATATACACATATTAACACATAAATATATATGTATATACACATATTAACACATAAATATATATGGATATACACATATTAACACATAAATATATATGGATATACACATATTAACACATAAATATATATGGATATACACATATTAAAACATAAATACATATGTATATACACATATTAACACATAAATATATATGTATATACACATATTAACACATAAATATATATGTATATACACATAGTAACACATAAATATATATATATATATATATATATATATATATATATATAAATAAGCATATAGATATATATTTACAGGGAACACGCAGTTCCCCATAGACCACAATGTAAGAGCCCTTTTTCAGTGCCGTTTTTTTCTAACGCCCAACACCCGCGATATATTAGCGATCCACTTGCATTCTAGCCCATGGAGTATAATGACATACACTGATTGCACTTACTGGAGAGAAATAAAGTTAAATGCTTTGCATAGAGTAGATTATCTGTTGACATACATTTATTGGCTATTTTGTATATGTATGAAGTGTTTGCTTTCATTATTATTGTGTGTAAATTGGCCAAAAACAATAAAAATCTTTATTTTGTGTTCATTCTTCCCCTACTGAATAGATTTTAATGTGGAGAATTTGCAATCTTGCTGCTACATAATGTGTTGCCATGGAAATGATTGAACTGTCATAAATAAAAGTATCTGAGTGCCACAAGGTCTCATAGCAAATCTGGAACATAGAAGTGAGAGGTTGAAATGTCAGATTGCTGTGAATTTAGTGGAAAATAACCTTTTAATGTTAGAAATATATTTTTACTTTTATTTGGCGTATTAACTTTTTTAAAGGGGAAATAACAAGAGACACTAAAACAAAAACTAAGGATGCCCCAATATCTCTGTTCTGATTGTGACCTTCAAATGGTAGAATAGACTGAACATTAAAATTAAAGGGACGTGTAACTCGTCCGTCACCTCTGAGGCGGCAGACATCAATCAGCACGATCGGATCCGATTGGCCGCTAATCTGCAGGGGGCGGCATTACCCAAGCATTTCGCTAGAAATTCTTGTGCTATTGTAACGGTACCAACAGGATACCGAGGGTTAACACCAGGGAACAATGTCCTGCATAGGGAATCAGCAATTCACAACCCAGCCAGTTTTCAGGTTTGAAACAGAATGTCATTTATTAAGGCTCATATGCCCAGTATTTATGCAGGTCTGACCCCCCCAGAAGGGGGGTTGAAAGAATGTTGTACATTAGATGGAGGAATACGATCATACAATAGTAATAAGGATATTACTATAATAACCCCTGGCGCTAACGTGTAGCTTAAATTGGTAATGCAAAGGTTCTAATTATTGTATACTATAAACAATAAATTACCTTAGTACGATGGAAATGATAATTCCTTACAAATATGTAAAAACTGGGTAGTTGATTAATAAACCCAAATTAAGGGATGTGCTTAAGGATGAACCAGAGTAATGGTGCAAGTAAAAAATAAAAAATTTTTATTACAATCTTAATCGTGCACAAAAATACTTTTAAAACCAAATTTAAATAACACTCTGATCAGGCGTTTGACAGTGTAGTATCAATAAAATCCCTAAAACCTCAAAATAAAATTGCATAAATAAAATAACAATAAAACAACAATGAGACAATCACTATCACAAATGATTAATTCGAGATAGAGAACAAAGATCCCATTGGAAACCAAGGAAGATCCACGTCAGCTGGAAGTTAGTGATGTTTTAACCGGAGCTGTAACGAGATTTGAGATCCAAATGAACAGACAGGAAGAGAGCCAAAATTTAAGGTGTTCACTTATTACTTACACCGAAAATGCTCTATGAAGTCCCAGCTGTCTCTCTATAGCGGTCCTGGATTAGGTCACTGCTGGATGGATCCCCGAAATGAAGGAAACCTCTTGTCTTTTACAATCCGTATCAGCACTCGCGCCAGATAGACCAAACTGTGCTCTGGGTCCCTGTGCGGTCTCAACGCTGGTAATTAGTTGTAGACATGACTTGCTGCAGTGTGGAAACTGGGGTGACGGTATAAAAGACCTGACCTCCCATCTATCAGGAGCTTGACAAAGGCCCAGACTGGGCTGAAACGCGTTGCTCCGCCCACTTTTCTAACACACAGGTGACTGGAACTAATTACCAGCGTCGAGACCGCACAGAGACCCAGAGCACAGTTTGGTCTATCTGGCGCGAGTGCTGATACGGATTGTAAAAGACAAGAGGTTTCCTTCATTTCGGGGATCCATCCAGCAGTGACCTAATCCAGGACCGCTATAGAGAGACAGCTGGGACTTCATAGAGCATTTTCGGTGTAAGTAATAAGTGAACACCTTAAATTTTGGCTCTCTTCCTGTCTGTTCATTTGGATCTCAAATCTCGTTACAGCTCCGGTTAAAACATCACTAACTTCCAGCTGACGTGGATCTTCCTTGGTTTCCAATGGGATCTTTGTTCTCTATCTCGAATTAATCATTTGAGATAGTGATTGTCTCATTGTTGTTTTATTGTTATTTTATTTATGCAATTTTATTTTGAGGTTTTAGGGATTTTATTGATACTACACTGTCAAACGCCTGATCAGAGTGTTATTTAAATTTGGTTTTAAAAGTATTTTTGTGCACGATTAAGATTGTAATAAAATTTGTTTATTTTTTACTTGCACCATTACTCTGGTTCATATCCTTAAGCACATCCCTTAATTTGGGTTTATTAATCAACTACCCAGTTTTTACATATTTGTAAGGAATTATCATTTCCATCGTACTAAGGTAATTTATTGTTTATAGTATACAATAATTAGAACCTTTGCATTACCAATTTAAGCTACACGTTAGCGCCAGGGGTTATTATAGTAATATCCTTATTACTATTGTATGATCGTATTCCTTTCTGTGGAGTTTGAGGATACTCCATTTACCCAGTGGTTTATTGGTAACTTTTCCAGCGCAGGTTGATCACACCCCTCAGTACACATTAGATGGAGGAACCACACCCTTGGACAGACCACAATAGAATCACATTACTTTACTAGGTAGATAAGAATTTAAACACAAAACACATTTGGCTTTCCTTATCACCTATTCGTCTGCTCTCTGAGGGTGATTAAACAATGGACTGTTTATCACTAACTTTAATGACAGTACACAGTAGTTTCTTAAAGCTGAACACAGTTAACTCCTTCAGTACTGACAGAAGGGTCTGTCACATCTACATAGCACACAATACAGCCTATAGACAACCTTTCTTACATTATAGTTCAGAAGTGGCTAGGTTTGCCACAATGCTCCCCCAGAACCAAGCCGGCATACACAGTCTGATCCCAACGGATCGGCTTAGGGATGTCCGGGAAAGTACTCACAGATCACTTTTCAAGTTCAGTTTGTCTGGGCAACCCGTCGGCGTTATCGTTTTGTTTCCCTGGGCGGTAATGGATGGTAAAGTCGAAGGGCTGCAGCGCCAAACTCCAGCGCAGCAGCCTGGTATTGTCCCCGGCCACACGGTTCAGCCACACCAACGGGTTGTGATCTGTGAGTAAGGAAAAAGGTTGTCCATACAGGTACGGCTGCAGCTTTTTGGAGAGCCCTGATTAAAATATAAAAGGTAACAGCAACTTGTAAGTAAACCAAACTTGGTAGTAGCTCCTAAAATAGGGCTTCAGCTACCGTCTCTGCATGGATGTTGGAGAGAGCAATGGCCTCGGGGTACCTAGTGGCGCAGTCCACCACGGTTAAAATGTACCTCTTCCCGAAGGGACTGGGCTTGGGTAGTCACAGGGTTAACATCAGTGGGACCCATGGGAGCATAGGCAGAAACAAGGGGGGGCAAGTCATTTCCAAGGAGAACATCAGCAGGTAAGTCCTTCTTGACCCCCACATTCACAGGTCTAGCGCCCACTCCCCAATCCAAATGTACCCTGGCAACAGGTAGGCGGAACACAGTGTCCCCTGCTACCCTCACAGCCACAGTGTCTCCAGTGTGCTGTTTCTCAGACACCAAGTTCTCTTGAAGCAAGGTCATGGTAGCACCAGTATCCCGTAGACCACTGACCTCCTTCCCATTCACTTTAACCCGTTGCCGGTTATTCCGGTGGGCAGCTTGCACGGGGTCAGCTTCATGTAGGCTGCCCCAGCATTCTGGCGCCTCTACGTAGCGGGACGCAGGCTGAGGATTATGGGGGATTCCGCCGGCGGGTCTTCTCCAGGACTGTGCTTGGTTCGCTGCGTTTAGGGGACACTCTGGTCTTTTGTGCCCTAGTTGCTTACATCCAAAGCACCGAATAGGTTGTGAGTAGCCCCGCGAATTGAACCGGCCTCTCTGAGGGTAGTTCGTGGCCGGAGGCCGTGTGGTATAGCGGTGCGCCGGGGGTTGGTAACTGGCAGCTGCTGGGGTGACTGGGGGTCTGTACTCCACTCTAGCAGTGGGCAATCGGTATACTGCTCCCCCTGCCCCTCGTACTGCCACGGATCCGCCAGTGGGTGCTGTATCCGGCACCAAATGGGGAGCTATCAGGGTTAAAGTAGCTCCCGAATCCCGAAGTCCCTGGACCGACATCACCTCATGCAGAATTCCCAAGGGTTCCTCGGCTTGGGTGCTCAACACCTCATGAGCGGCTGGCTCCGTTTGGTAATGGTGAGCAGCCGCCCTTGGGGCCAGGTTCTGTCTGACCTGGTTCCAAGCTTGTCTGCTCCGATTTTGGGTGCACTCACGTGCCATATGTCCCCACTGCTTGCAGGTGTGGCATTGTATATTCGCCCGTCCGTTGTATCGTGAGGGGGGTGGTGGATTCCCTGGGGCTGGGAGAAAAGGTGCCGCTGTGGGGTTGTTAGGCTGTAGTCCATGGTGCCTCCTGGCATCAAAATGCTGGTCTGCTAATCTGGCTGCTTCGGTTAAGGTGAGGGGTTTTCGATCTCTCACCCATTCTTGGGCTTCTAGGGACAAGCCATTAAAGAATTGCTCCAACAGCATCAGTTGTCGCAATTCTTCCATGGTGGTAGCTTGGCTGGCCTGTATCCACCCTTGAGATGCTTGATCCAGCTTGTGGGCCCACTCTGCATGTGAATCTCTTTCTGGCTTGCGCAGGCCTCTAAACTTGCGCCGGTATGCCTCTGGGGTAATGGCATATCTTTCCAAGATCGCTCTCTTCACTTTAGCGTAATCCTTGCTGTCCTCCCTGGGTACAGCGTGATACGCTTCCGCTGCCCTACCGGCTAGCTTGCCTGCTAGCACCGGCACCCATACGGACTGCTCCAAATCATGTAACTCGCACAGTCTCTCAAAATCATGTAAATACCCATCAATCTCATCCTTCTCCTCACAAAACATTTTAAATGCATGGTATGGGATTTTGGGTCTTACTGGGTTGCTGAGTGCGTCCAAAATGGATTCTGCTCGGAAGGATGCATTCCGCGGACTGTGTGCCATCACGTACTCCTGCACATCTGCCATTACCACAGATAGCATATCCCGTGGTACAGGTTGGGGTAAAAATTCCAGCCTGGTCCTCATTTCCCTCTGGTATAGGGTCTCCTCCATGGCTGCTGGAGGCGTAGCGCTGTGAGCTCTGTCTCCCTCCATCAGCTCGGCAATTAATATAGCCTTGGGTTTGCTGCTGCCTATCTTTCCCCCGGCTTCTAGCAGTTCCTTTAACGTTTGTCTCTTTAGCTTAGAATAATCCATCTCCATTCACTTCGGTCCCTGGTACTCCTTCCATCTTAGTCAGTATTGTAGTAATCCCCCTCTTCCTGAGGTTACTGGCTTGTGTAGTTGCTCTTCTGGGCGATAAGGTTCATTCCGTCTCTTGCCACCAATTGTAACGGTACCAACAGGATACCAAGGGTTAACACCAGGGAACAATGTCCTGCATAGGGAATCAGCAATTCACAACCCAGCCAGTTTTCAGGTTTGAAACAGAATGTCATTTATTAAGGCTCATATGCCCAGTATTTATGCAGGTCTGACCCCCCAGAAGGGGGGTTGAAAGAATGTTGTACATTAGATGGAGGAACCACACCCTTGGACAGACCACAATAGAATCACATTACTTTACTAGGTAGATAAGAACTTAAACACAAAACACATTTGGCTTTCCTTATCACCTATTCGTCTGCTCTCTGAGGGTGATTAAACAATGGACTGTTTATCACTAACTTTAATGACAGTACACAGTAGTTTCTTAAAGCTGAACACAGTTAACTCCTTCAGTACTGACAGAAGGGTCTGTCACATCTACATAGCACACAATACAGCCTATAGACAACCTTTCTTACATTATAGTTCAGAAGTGGCTAGGTTTGCCACAGCTATGATAAATGCCAACAGCGTATGCAAGCTCAAAATAGCTCTTGTGTGCAATGCGGAATTCCACCAGAGGTGAGCTGGGGCGGACAGGCGCATATGTACACAACCTGTCCACCCTCGCTTAATAAATTAAGCCTATACAGAAAGAGAAGCGCTCTACCAGGAATGAACAGCTCAGCAGCTTGTTCTATGGCAAGTTACCCCCAAGAAGCAGCCTCTTTTAGCCCAATTGTGCTTTTTACAGAGAAGAACTTTGCTAAAGCATCAGTCTGATCCCTCCTAACAAGGTCAGTCCAGCCCCAGAATACCAGGCAATCCTTATTTAAACAAGGAACATGGCATCCAACCTCAGCTGTTTGTTTCTGGCAGATAGCTTCTCTTTCTGTATGTATTTGCTATCATAAAACTGCCTTTATGTAGGTATGTGTCATGCTCTACGGGTTCTGTCCCTTTAACTTCTTCAGTCTGCCCTCTTATTTGGCTATAAAGCTTAAGGATCCATTTTACACTTTGCTTGGTATTTCTGTCAAGCTACTAAGGGCTAGATTTATCATTCTCCTATAATCACGCTCATAATAAAGCATACGCACTGATCCCCATATTCAGTAAACTACTGTGCGCGTTTAATTATGCAAATCTGAAAGAAATCTGTTCGCCTTCACCTAGGCGCACAGGCGCGCTCCCGACAGTGCTAATACACATTGCTTACAGACGTAATTTTAGATGCAGACATAGAAATACGACTTGTTTGGAATTCATCATTACTTTGCGCCTATAGAGAACTGAAATTTCGGCTTCAATTGCGTGTTGTATATTTCACCATACAGACTGAGGCGAACACCATTATAATACATGCTTTTACATCTTGTGATGCAGTACTTTCTTCTTTTAACTAATTTTTCAAAGGCTCAGTGACAAAAAGAGACTGTTATTGCAAGAAATTTGCGCTTCCACAGGCGCATATGGGTACCAATAGTTTTATATATATATATATATATATATATATATATATATATATATATATATATATATATATATATATATATATTGATATATTTATTTTTGTGATCTTAAAGTATCAACATATGGCAAAAACAGCACGCACAGAAGCATTATATATATTAGTTGAGATTCATCCAACTATGTACTCAGAACAAATTCTGTATTTTTTCTCACAGTTTTGACTGATTGTAACAGTAATACCAAGCCCTGAAAAGGAATTATGACTCCAGCAGATATACCCAGTCATGTCATTAATCTATCACAAAAGATTGACATCATGTCTCAACATATTAGGGACTTACAAATAGAGAATGAGGCATTAAAGAAATATGTTAGAGAGAACGTTAAGCCCATCCCAGACACCCCTCCAGAACCTATAGTTGGTGTCCCAGAGAAGTTTAGTGGTGACAGATCTATGTATCGTGAATTTTATTTGATTTAAAGCCTAAAACTTTTGCTACTGAACGTATAAGAGTTCTTACAGTCATTTCCTTCCTTAAAGGGGAATCTAGGGCTTGGGCTAACACATTCTATGAATCTAACGACCCTATACTGGGATCATTAACATCCTTTTTTGATGCCATGTCACAGCTATATGATGACCTTAATAAGCAGATTACTGCTGAGTTAACTATGAGACCTCTGAAACAAAACGAACGCCCAGTCGAAGACTACATAGCGGAGTTTAAGAGATGGTCTAAAGTCACGCTATGGAATGATATATCACTCCGTAATCAGTTTATACTCAGTCTTTCTGATAGTATTAAAGATGAATTAGCTAGACTAGACCTCCCCTCCAGTTTAGAAAGTCTTATGTCCCTCACAATCTCCATTGATCATCACATCAGGGAAAGACGACATGAAAAGAATGCTGCTGAAAACCCTATAAAGAAACAAAGTTATTTTGACCAGATTCTTACCCTTACCCTTACTTTACCACCACACAGGGAATATGATTGCCCTATTGACCTTCTCCCAGGTTCATCTATACCCTACGGACATATTTATCCTATGTCTCAACCAGAGTTGGAACATCTCAAAAACTACATAGATGAAAATCTCAAGAAGGGTTTTATTAGGCCCTCAACTTCACCTGCAGGTGCAGGCATATTTTTTTTGTAAAGAATAAAGACAGTTCCTTGAGGCCAATCATAGATCACCGTGAATTAAATAAGTGCACGAAAAAGAACTGTTACTCCCTACCTTTGATCCCAGAACTAATAGAACATTTACAGGGCGCTACCATTTACACTAAATTAGGCCTACGAGGGGCGTACAATTTAATTAGGATTAGAAAAGGGGACAAATGTCTCACCGCTTTCCATACTAGGTATGGATTGTATGAATACACAGTGATGCCATTCGGTTTATGTAATGCTCCAGCCACTTTTCAACACTATGTAAATTATATCTTCAGAGACTTACTGGATATTTGTATTGTCATCTATTTAGATGATATCTTGATATATGCCAACTCATATTCCGAACACGTCACAAATGTAAAAACAGTTTTAACCTGTCTAAGGACCCACAAACTGTACGCAAAATTAGAAAAGTGCATTTTTAATACTAATAACATCACATTTTTAGGATACTCTATTTCACCAGATGGTATTGAGATGGAGAATAGTAAAATTGAGGCAATAACCTCTTGGAGAACACCTACGGATTTAACTAAAAAACGTAACCATCCTTTCATTTGGACAAAAGAGGCCGATTCTGCTTTCGAACATCTTAAAAAGTTGTTTACCACTGCACCAATCCTCTGTTTTCCAGATCCTAATTTACAGTATGTTCTGGAGGTAGATGCCTCAGATTTTGCCATCGGAACAATCCTCTCTCAAAGGCAATCCTTAAAACATCCACTACATCCTGTAGCATTTTTATTTCTAGAATAATGAATTCTGCAATAATTAATTAGCCTATTGAGGAAAAAGAACTCTTAGCTGTAAAATCAGCTCTCAAACATTGGAGACACCTTTTAAAAGTTACTTCAATCTCCATCCTTATCTACTCTGACCATCGCATTTTACAGTACTTAAAAACTTCTAGGACCCTTTCCTCACGTCAGATACGGTGGGCTTTATTCTTTGCTAGGTTCAATTACATTATCACTTATAAACCTGGTAAATAGAATGGGAAGACAGATGCTTAGTCTAGAAAAGAAAGGAAACCTTTTTACCCATTTGCTTCCATCACCATAGTACCAATTGAAAATGTAAAAGGATTATGTCCTAGTCTGGATGAAACTATCAAGAATAGTCAACTACTTGAGGTTGATAAACCGATAAACCCTCTACAGAAGGACAATAAGGGGTTTTTGCACTGTAATCAACAGCTTTACATCCCACATGATTTACGTGAAGAAGTGTTAAAAAGCATTCATGACTCATCTAGGGTCGGACACCCAGGTGAGAGTAAAACTTACCAACTCCTCAAAAAGGACTTCTGGTGGCCTTCTATGCTCACAGATACTAAGGCTTACATTAAATCATGTTGCTTATGTCAAACAACAAAGGTGGACAGGTCTCCACCGTATGGTCTAACATAGTAACATAGTAGATGAGGTTGAAAAAAGACCGAAGTCCATCGAGTTCAACCTATACAAATCTAAATATATACAAAAAGATCCAGTTAAACTTAAATAATCCCACTGAAAGGTGACCCATTTGATACTAGCAATCATATCCATGTATTTTGTTTATAGACAGAAATGTATCCAAATAATTTTTAAATGTATCTAGGGTATTGGCATTCACTACCTCCTTTGGTAATGAGTTCCACAATTTTATTGCTCTTACAGTGAAAAAACATTTCCGTTGCAGGAAATTAAATCTCCTTTCCTCCAACCTTAAATTGTGACCTCTGGTCACAAACAATAAACAGAGCTTCTGCCATCTCTGTATATGGGCCTTGAATATATTTATATAAAGTAATCATGTCACCTCTTAAGCGCCTTTTTTCTAAAGAAAACAGACCCAGTTTGGCTAGCCTCTCCTCATAGGTTAAATTCTCCAATCCCCTTGTTAGCTTTGTGGCCCTTCTCTGAACTTTTTCTAGTTCTGCAATATCTTTTTTTGCGATTGGTCCCCAGAACTGCACTCCATACTGAAGGTGAGGTCTTACCAGGGCTTTATATAGTGACAGAATTATGCTTTCCTCCCTTGAGTCAATGCCTCTTTTAATACATGCTAGTATCTTATTAGCCTTTGAAGCTGCTGCCCTGCATTGTGCACCCATCTTTAACTTTTTATCTATCACTACCCCCAAATCCCTTTCCTCCTGTGTTTGGCTAAGTCTTGTCCCATTTAAATAATACGTTGCCTGCTTATTTTTGCTTCCAAAATGTAGAACCTTGCATTTTGCCGTATTAAATCTCATTTTCCATTTACCTGCCCATACTTCTAATTTTTTCAGGTCCCTTTGTAACGAAAGTTCATCCTGTACGGACCTAATGACCTTACTTAATTTAGTATCATCTGCAAAAATAGAGATGTCGCTATTTAATCCTAGCTCCAAGTCATTTATAAAAATATTAAAAAGAATAGGGCCCAGCACTGATCCCTGGGGTACTCCACTGATTACCTTTTTCCAATCTGAGTATGATCCATTTACTACTACTCGTTGCTCCCTATCTTTTATCCAGTTATTTATCCATAAACTAACATTTTCAGCTATTCCCAGTCCCTTAATTTTGTGCATTAATCTCTAATGTGGCACTGTATCAAACGCCTTTGCAAAATCTAAGTATATCACATCAACTGATTCCCCTTTATCTATATTTTTACTTACTTCCTCATAGAATCTAATTAGATTAGTTTGACATGATCTATGTCTCCTAAAACCATGCTGATTAGAACTCATAATCTTGTTTACACGAATATGCTCATCAATATAATCCCTTATAATTCCTTTCCTACCAGACCCTGAAATGAAATTTCTATGGACTTTATTGGGGATTTACTTAGGTCTCAAAACAACAATACCATTTTGGTGGTAGTGGATTTGCTAACTAAAATGGCACATTTTATACCTTATAAATCACTACCCACAGCTTCCATAACTGCACATCTGGTTATAGATTATGTAGTAAAATTGCATGGACTTCCTAAAACCATCACCTCCGATAGGGGCTCCCAGTTCACATCTAAATTCTGGAAGGAATTGTGTAGAATACTTCAGAATAAACATAGTCTTAGCACGGCTTTCCATCCTCAAACAAATGGTCAAACGGAGCACACCAATCAATGGTTCGAACAATATTTAAGATGTTATTGCAATAGCCAACAGGAAAACTGGTCATCACTTCTATCCACAGCGGAGTTCGTGTATAATAACAGTTTGAACTCATCCACCAAACAAACTCCATTTTTCGCTAACTATTCTTTTTACCCAACATTCCACTTACTCCCAGAAAATGACTCCCCTATACCAATTCTAAACGATTTGATTCATTCCATCTTTCTAAATTTTGAAGTATTGAGAGAGAATATTAAAGAATCTCAAGATAGGCAGAAATATTTTTACGATAACAGACGAAGAACCCCACCTTCATATCAACAGGGAGATAAAGTCTGGCTATCTACAAAGAATTTGAAGCTTTACACTGCATGCAGGAAATTTAACAAAAAGTTTATTGGCCCTTTTACTATCTCTAAATGTGTCAATAAAAACGCTATAACTTTGGATTTACCTCCTACTTTTAAAATACACTCAACATTCCATGTCTCCCTGCTGAAGCCTTATCTTCCTGTTTGATCTACTGTCAACACAGATCAACCTTCTATTCCATCCATTCTAGTGGATCAGGAATATGAGGTTGAGAGTATCCTTGACTCCAGGAGTTACAGAGGACAACTGCAATATCTTGTCTATTGGACGGGTTTTAGACCCAAGGGGGATTCTTGGGAACCTTTTACTAACCTCTCCACACCTAGACTTGTATAGCTTTTTCATAGGAGACATCCTGAGAGGGCTAAACCATGAACCACAGAGTGGTTCTTTGGGGGGGGAAGTTATGTCATGCTCTACGGGTTCTGTCCCTTTAACTTCTTCAGTCCGCCCCCTTATTTGGCTATAAAGCCTCAGGATCCATTTTACACTTCACTTGGTATTTCTGTCAAGGTACTAAGTACTGCTCATTTTTGTCTAGGTCAGTCATCCACGCCTCTAGATTTCAACTTACCTTGTGTCCCTGCCTGTTTGTCTTCAGCTTCCTCATGGCTCCTGTAGGCTGCTTGATCCATCTGTCGGGTATCAGCCATGCGGCACCTCTGATGTCATCATTTGGCTCCTCCGCTCACATCAGCTCAGTGTTTTCCACAACGCTTGCAAAAAAACATTAACCGCAGTGTATGATCCCAAGCTGGCCTTCTCCATTTCGCTCAGTCTCTAATCCTCTCACTGAACCTAAAGGTAACTTCTTGTCTGTTAACAGAAACCCCCAATCATATGCTGAATACATATAGGAGTTTTATTCCTCTTGGTTAATATATGTATTCAGTTATAGGCTGGGGAGATCAAATAGCTTACATTGTTGTACATGTTCTCTTAAGGTAGAAACATTGTAAAGTATTGTTTATCATCTTATTCCATCTGTGCTAATAGTCCACTTATTCATCTTTGAACTACAATTATAACAGTGCATATCTGCAGTTGAGATTCATCCAACTATGTACTCTGAACAAATTTGGTATTTTTTCTCACAGTTTTGACTGATTGTAACATTATTACTCAGTACAAAGAGTCAAAAAGAAATTATTTATCCTATTGATTTAAAACCCAGACTTAGTTGAGCCATAACGCGTGTTCATCCAAACTCCTCAGCATAAATAAACCTAACTGTGCATTTGCCCCAGAACATAGCCCTAATGCTCTCCCCCATCATCGCTTTGTAATTAAATATAACCAAAACCATTCCCTCGCAAACATTGATGGTAATAGCTGACCCAATTCCAGATCAAAATTAACCCTCACCAATAAAAATAATTTTCTACTAATTATTCCAGCGTGTCATTCTGTCTTCTGGCTCTTTTAGTAATTATAAACATTGTCCTGTTCCTGTAGTTTTTGACTGCTGATCTGCAAAAATTGAGCCTGCCCACTGTTCCAAATAGTTAAATAATGGGGTAATTACAAAAAGAGGCTGTGGGAAGGGTTAATTGAAATTGTAGGATTGGGACATAGCAATTAGAGATATTTGTAGTGTAGGGGGGTTGGAATAACCATACTTTTTGAAGAGAAATGGGAGTATTGGAGCTGTGCTTTATTCTAATGACTGTAGAAAACCAATTGCAATTAATCCTGACAACTGGGATATTATTTATATAAAAAATTACATTTAATTATTGAACATAATTTGTTCTGGGATTTAACTTGCTCGAAATCACAAGGTCTATGCAAATTTGTGTTGAAATAAATATCTGCATTCATACAGTACTGAGACATAATAATAATTGTTTTGTTGCAGTATTATACTAAAAAAAGATTTTTACATCCATTTCAGTTTCTATAAATAAGAAAACAAATATACTGCACTTTTTTTTATTGAAATAATTTTGTTCAAGGAAAGTTGTTAAAGGGACAGTATACACCAATTTCATATAACTGCATGTAATAGACACTACTATAAAGAAGAATACGCACAGAAACTGATCTAAAAATCAAGTTTAAAACCTTTTAAAAAGTTACTTAGAAGCTCCCAGTTTAGCACTAATGATGAGGTTAGGCTGGGACACCCACTGAAAGGGTCTGGGAAAACAAGAAGAACAGACACTTCCCCCACCCTGCATATGAAAAGACAGATAACATAATCAGGAGCCAGCAGGAGTCCGTAGACATCAGTATACAGCTGACACTGTGGGGCTTGGTTAGGAGTCTGAAAATCAACACAATGTTATTTAAAAATAAGCAAAACTATATATTTTTACAAAAACACAGCAAGGTGGGCTATATAAACAGATCATTTACAAAACATTTATGCAAAGAAAAATCTAGTGTACAACATTACGTCCCTTTAAGCTTTGTGACATTAAACCTAATGAACATTATACTCCAAAGCAATCTATTATACCCTGACAAAGTTTGGCTGCAGTCAAACGAAACACGTATTTTGTTTCACTTGAGAGTGTTTTGCACTGATGTGTGAATAGAGTAGAATGTGCTTCTATCAAGATGTTGCCTGATGTTTATGCACTAGTATATTAGTCCGGTATCTGAATATTTGCTGTCCATTTAAACATGAAATGTTATGGGTCATTGTATCATTTGCCAAATGAACTAGTATATTAGTATAAATTATACTAAATAATACACTTGCAAATGTGTGTATCAGTATTACCTCAGTACATGTATTACTGATAATTGCTCCAATTTATTTAGGTTCATTAAAATAAGCTAATAATTAAATATATAACAAAATGGTATTTGTGCTGATTTAGAAGCATGTTAACTAAATCAACAATAGTTTCATACATTTATTTTTGATTCTACATTTAATTTAATTTAAATCTTCAGTTGTTATTGAAGGTTTTTCCAGAATTATGAAAATCAAAGTGGGGCATTAAAATAAAGTGGAGTCTATTCTTTCACTATATTGAATATCAAAGATAATATGAAATAGTTAATGAGTAAAATATATGTAATATTTTCTATGTTATACATAAATATGCCTACACTACTCATAATTTGTTTACAGTATATGGTTTTGGGGCATATTGTTTTATAAACTAAAATCACAGAGGCTTGGGGTGTTCCAAGGATGATGATAATAATAATAATAATTATAAAATCAAAATAATAAATAGAAAAAAAGCTATATGTGCCAGTGCCTTATATCTTTGGGCAACTCATCATAATAGTAGTATTACAATATCATTGAAAGGGGAGCAATTTTCATCACTTTTGTAAATGATATAGCTACTCTAATAAAGATATTTGATAATACTTAGAATAATGGTAGATTTAGGAGTTGTTATACAGTATATCCTTCTTTGCTGGTGTGAATCTATTAAGTGAGATTTCAGAATATATGAATTAATAAAATGTTACCTCTTAAATAAGTTTTGCTTGTTTTACTTATTGAGAAGTGTTCCCATTCACATGAAATTTATTCTAAAATGGAAACTACCAAAAAAAATAAACTTTAATCTAAACCATTGTATATAATCTTTAAAAAAAGCACAACAGTTGAAAACATGATATAATATAATAATAATAATAATAATAATAATAATATAGTATTGAAATAAATTAAATCATTACATTGTTGATTAATATATTTATATATATATATGGATTTTGGTTCCTACTTCCTAATCGAAAAATAAAAGAAATATTTATTCAGCACTGGAATATCTTTTGTTTAAGAAAATAAAAAAATATATATTTAGTTAATATCTGCTGTGCTATTCAAAAAGTGCTTTCGGAACTTTTTAAAATAATCTGTAACAAACACTTGATGGTGGACAGTAAGCAAACTTTTCAGTAGTCTTGTCCAAATTCTTTCTGTTATGGAATTCCACTTTGGCCACCAGTTAATATAAATTAAATTCCCCACAGATCACCCACATTGCTTTTATAATAAATCATCTGCCAGCTGCCAGATCACCCAGCTTCTACTAACAATATGACAAGATACTGCCAATCCAGCTTCTGCAGTATTTCAAGTTAATTAACCAAGAAAATATGCAAGGTCAACAGCTATGTCAAACGATTGACTGTAAGGTGTTTTTAAGAGATTATGCTGTATGCCAAATACAGAGAGGGTCAGGATGATGAGCTCGATTAAAAACTGTAACCATTTGCATTCCACAAACTGCATAGACAATTTATTGTGTCTATTCTATTACATGTTTTATAACAGAGATCTTCTTCCTTAGTTATTCGCGTTGCTCTGCAATGAGAAAGGTTTTGTTTAATGTTCTGTGTTGTCATGATTCAAGAGTTTTAATACATTTGGGAGGGATTCATTATGTGTTTGACAAATAAATATCAGAGTTTTGAGGCATATCAGAATTTTGATGAGTGCTAAGAGATAAACTGAAAGAAAAAAAATATTAGAGATAAATAATTGGAATATTGTACAATTATTTTCTAAATATGGACACAGTGGCAGAACTAATGAATAATAAGCCCGGTTGCAACTAAATTTTTTCCCAACTGTACATTATATCCATTAGTCAAGCACTACAGAATTGTGTGGTGGTATTTGAAATCATAAAAATAATAATTGATAACTAATAGTAAGTATTTATATAGGTCTGCATACTCCCTTTGTAATATTACTATTACAAATGGAGTATGCAGACCTATGCTGACAACTACAGGCTAGATTACAAGTGGCACGCAAGCGATATTGTGTTTTTGTGTGGGTCGTGGAATAGAGTGCATATTACAAGTTAAAAGTAAATGCAATCACAAGAGCACAATTGCATTTCACGTGCGTCAGGTTAGCGTGACTGAAACCCTTGCGTAAAAGTGCGTAGAAAAAAGTTGTACTTAACACAACATAATTACATTTAAAAATACAGTTACACTCATATAAACAGTATCTGATAAAATTATTCACATAAATATTACAAAAAAAGTTATAAGGGTTAAAAGCTATATGGTATCTGACAAGGTGTTTGACTGCAAAGGGCTGTATTGTGTATATATACATACATACACATGTCTAAATATGTGTATGTATGCATATATAAATATATAGACCCATTACACTCTCCTGGGAGACCAATTCTCTCTGGAGTGGGTTCTTTAACTAGTAATTTATCAGCATATATAGACAAGCTACTTCAACCATATGTTTCAATAATAGAGCCTATCTAAAAGATACATTAAGTATATTACAAACCCTTGTTAATACTCAATGGGAGAAAGACTGGTGGTTGGTTTCAGCAGACATTATATCTCTATACACCATTATAAACAAAGAGAAAGGAATTGAGGCTGTTAGAAGTATCTTAGAAAAAGATGGAAAACTAGACAGATAGATTACATATTGGAGGGTATTAGAATTATTTTCTAATCTAATTTCTTTTGGTTTGAAAATACCTTTTTTCTGCAGATAGATGGAACAATGATGGGTACCAGGTTTGCACCCAGCTATTGCGAACTTATATATGTCAGCATGGGAAGACATCCATGTTTATGCAGGCGGGCGTGCAAACCTGGTATCCTATCATAGATGCATTGATGACCTATTTATAATTTGGAAGGGGTCAGAGGGAGATCTAAAAACTTATATGGAATCACTAAACACAAATTAAATTAAATTGGGAATGTAGTCAGGAAACTCTATTTTTTTAACTTTATCTATATATATTTAAAATAGTTTGTTAAAGACTAAGAATTATTTCAAACCTGTAGATGTTAATAGCTACATCCAATTAGACAGTTGTCATCTTTATAATTGGTTAAAAAAATATTCCCAAGAGACAGGTAAGTAGACTGCGGAGGAATTGTAGGGACAAGAGTGTTTTTTATGAGCAATCTGAACAATTTAGAATTTTTTTATAGAAAAGAGATATTCCGAACAGAAAATTAATTCTATAATACAAGAAATAGGTAATGAAAATAGAAAGATCTTTTTGAAATATAATAAAAAGAATGATAGATTTGCCTGTAAAGATGGAAAAGTAGGACCAATTATTCTGGATTATTGTGCTCAGAATAAAGAGATAAAGAATATTATTACTAAATATTGGGATGTTCTTAAGAAAGATTATGGTCTGAGAGACATTATACAAGATAAGCCTTTTGTAGTCTTTAAAAGAGTACCAAATATAATGGATAGAATTACTAAAAGTTTTCTTAAAGATAAAAATAAAACAACTGGCTAGGGGAATACCTTAAAAGTTTCTATAAATGTGGCAAATGTATGGGCTGTAAAGAATTCTCTCAACAAGATAGAAATATTAGGCCCCTAGCAATGGGTATAAACAAACAGTATGAGATAAGACAAATAATTACCTGTAATTCAAATAATTGTAATCCTAAACACATAAAGTTATATTTAGGGATTCAAAAAGCTCAAATACATTGGAGAGGTGGGGACATACTGTAAATGCTATATTAGGAAGATTAGAAATTAAATGGATCTTTGATCTTAACACTTTTATTCCAAATGGTCTAAATAAAGACTTTGAATTGCATCATTTTTTTAGAATAGTATTCTCCTCTGGTTACATCTTCTAAATAGATTAATTAAATCCCGTACATTTAACATTAACCTAGTGGGTTAAGGCTGCATCAGTAATACTTTTGAAACAATAAGGTCACCAGTTCGATTCCAGGCAGATGTCTTTTTAGAATTTATTACATAATTTGAAATTAATGAATGTTAACATTGGTGAAAATTCCAAATATTTTGAACTCTCTGGTTAGCGTAGGATGTTATGGCACACATTTAGTATTAAGCATTTTGTTGATACTTTAGGACACAGGTTTGTTTCCCATATAAACCTATGGAAAAAAAATGTCATTTTAGAAATATTTGCATGTTTTGATAATTATGTTCATTTTTTATTGTGTGTATTATATACTGTTATTTAGTAAAGTATGTTCAATTTTTCTTAATGAGACCCTTAAGACATAAGGACTCTAACACCTGTGCAAAAATCCAGGACCCAATCAGAAGTGGAGTTACAACTATAAAAGGATACTAGAACCAACTTGAAGTCATCCTAGAAAAAGCCAAGCTGTGATTGGCGAAACGTACGTCGGAGCGTAGTGATGTCACAATAGGGGTGGAGCCTTGCAGTGGTCTATGATTGGGACAGTCTCATATGTATGCCTTGTGACTTTTTTTTAAAAAAATGTTAGTACTTTTTTTACCACTTCTGATTCATTCCTTGTGAAGCTGGGATATCGTTATTTGCCTTGTCTCCTATTAGGAGTTTCCTGTGGACTTATATCTAGAGCTTGATCTTGAAGCTCTAGACAATGTGAGTACCGTTTCTGGCTCTTCTAAAATATATATAATCACAGAATTTCACTATATGTGTTTCTTTTTTTCCCTGAGGTTCACCTGCTGTGAAGTATCATTGTGATTACCTAACCTGGGACATTTATCTTTTTATGTGCACCATCACATTTGTTTTTATTGCTGATATATATATATATATATATATATAGTATATATATATATATTTATATATATGTGTGTGTGTGTGTGTGTGTGGGTGTGTGTGTACAGATGTATTTATGTGTTCTACTGTATATTTACTGTACACATTTAACATTCCAGTGTTCTTCACCTACAGGATAGTGTAATTTATATTGTAAATATCTATACATATCAGTTTATACCTATAGCTGTATATCTATTCCTGTATTGATATATATTTTACATTAACATTGTCATATATTTATATATAGAAATAAATATTTAACAATAAAATTACATTATTTTCTATATGAAGAACATTGTAATGTAAAATATGTGTAAGGCACATCAGGGTTCACACTTTAGTTCTAACGCAATGTCTGGGTTATTGCACATGAAGAATTACATTGAAATATTAAATGTAAATATTTTAAAAAAAAATAATATTATTAAAAATGATTGTAGATACTGTAAAAAATTCTAAATAATCCATAAAAACAGAATTTATGCTTACCTGATAAATTACTTTCTCCAACGGTGTGTCCGGTCCACGGCGCCATCCTTACTTGTGGGAATATCTCTTCCCCAACAGGAAATGGCAAAGAGTCCCAGCAAAGCTGGCCATATAGTCCCTCCTAGGCTCCGCCCACCCCAGTCATTCGACCGACGGACAGGAGGAAAAATATAGGAGAAACCATATGGTACCGTGGTGACTGTAGTTAGAGAAAATAATTAATCAGACCTGTTTAAAAAAAAACCAGGACGGGCCGTGGACCGGACACACCATTGGAGAAAGTAATTTATCAGGTAAGCATAAATTCTGTTTTCTCCAACCTTGGTGTGTCCGGTCCACGGCGTCATCCTTACTTGTGGGAACCAATACCAAAGCTTTAGGACACGGATGAAGGGAGGGAGCAAATCAGGTTACCTAAACGGAAGGCACCACGGCTTGCAGAACCTTTCTCCCAAAAATAGCCTCCGAAGAAGCAAAAGTATCAAATTTGTAAAATTTGGCAAAAGTGTGCAGTGAAGACCAAGTCGCTGCCTTACATATCTGATCAACAGAAGCCTCGTTCTTGAAGGCCCATGTGGAAGCCACAGCCCTAGTGGAGTGAGCTGTGATTCTTTCAGGAGGCTGCCATCCGGCAGTCTCGTAAGCCAATTGGATGATGCTTTTAAGCCAAAAGGAAAGAGAGGTAGAAGTCGCTTTTTGACCTCTCCTTTTACCAGAATAGACGACAAACAGAGAAGATGTTTGTCTGAAATCTTTTGTAGCTTCTAAATAGAATTTTAGAGCACGGACTACGTCCAAATTGTGTAACAAACGTTCCTTCTTTGAAACTGGATTCGGACACAAAGAAGGTACAACTATCTCCTGGTTAATATTTTTGTTAGAAACAACCTTTGGAAGAAAACCAGGCTTAGTACGCAAAACCACCTTATCTGCATGGAACACCAGATAGGGCGGAGAACACTGCAGAGCAGATAACTCTGAAACTCTTCTAGCCAAAGAAATAGCAACCAAAAACAAAACTTTCCAAGATAATAACTTAATATCTATGGAATGTAGAGGTTCAAACGGAACCCCTTGAAGAACTGAAAGAACTAGATTTAAACTCCAGGGAGGAGTCAAAGGTCTGTAAACAGGCTTGATCCTAACCAGAGCCTGAACAAATGCTTGAACATCTGGCACAGCTGCCAGTTGTTTGTGTAGTAAGACAGATAAAGCAGAAATCTGTCCCTTTAGAGAACTCGCAGATAATCCTTTATCCAAACCTTCTTGCAGAAAGGAAAGAATCTTAGGAATTTTTATCTTATTCCAAGGGAATCCCTTGGATTCACACCACAGATATATCTTTTCCATATTTTATGGTAAATCTTTCTAGGTACCGGTTTTCTGGCCTGAACCAGAGTATCAATCACCGAATCTGAAAACCCACGCTTTGATAGAATCAAGCGTTCAATCTCCAAGCCGTCAGCTGGAGGGAGACCAGATTTGGATGTTCGAATGGACCCTGAACAAGAAGGTCCTGTCTCAAAGGTAGCTTCCATGGTGGAACCGATGACATATTCACCAGGTCTGCATACCAAGTCCTGCGTGGCCACGTAGGAGCTATCAAGATCACCTTGGCCCTCTCCTGTTTGATCCTGGCTACCAGCCTGGGAATGAGAGGAAACGGTGGAAACACATAAGCTAGGTTGAAGGTCCAAGGCGCTACTAGTGCATCCACTAGAGTCGCCTTGGGATCCCTGGATCTGGACCCGTAGCAAGGAACCTTGAAGTTCTGACGAGACGCCATAAGATCCATGTCTGGAATGCCCCATAATTAAGTCAACTGGGCAAAAATCTCCGGGTGGAGTTCCCACTCCCCCGGATGGAATGTCTGACGACTCAGATAATCCGCTTCCCAGTTTTCCACACCTGGGATGTGGATCGCAGATAGATGGCAGGAGTGATTCTCCGCCCATTGTATTATTTTGGTTACTTCTTTCATCGCCAGGGAACTCCTTGTTCCCCCCTGATGATTGATATACGCAACAGTCGTCATGTTGTCTGATTGGAATCTTATGAATCTGGCCTTTGCAAGCTGAGGCCAAGCCCTGAGAGCATTGAATATCGCTCTTAGTTCCAGAATGTTTATCGGGAGAAGAGACTCTTCCCGAGACCATAGTCCCTGAGCTTTCAGGGATTCCCAGCCCACTAGACTGGCGTCGGTTGTGACAATGACCCACTCTGGTCTGCGGAAGCTCATTCCCTGGGATAGGTGGTCCAGGGATATCCACCAACGGAGTGAATCTCTGGTCTTCTGATCTACTTGAATCACTGGAGACAAGTCTTTATAGTCCCCATTCCACTGTTTCAGCATGCACAGTTGTAATGGTCTGAGATGAATTCGCGCAAAAGGAACTATGTCCATTGCTGCAACCATCAACCCTACTACTTCCATGCACTGAGCTATGGAAGGACGTGGAACAGAATGAAGAACTTGACAAGCGCTTAGAAGTTTTGACTTTCTGGCATCTGTCAGAAAGATCCTCATTTCTAAGGAATCTATTATTGTTCCCAAGAAGGGAACTCTTGTTGACGGAGACAGAGAACTTTTTTCTATGTTCACCTTCCATCCGTGAGATCTGAGAAAGGCCAGAACGATGTCTGTATGAGCCTTTGCTTTTGAAAGGGACGACGCTTGTATTAGAATGTCGTCCAAGTATGGTACTACTGCAATGCCCCTCGGTCTTAGAACCGCTAGAAGGGACCCGAGTACCTTTGTGAAAATCCTTGGAGCAGTGGCTAATCCGAATGGGAGGGCCACAAACTGGTAATGTTTGTCCAGAAAGGCGAACCTTAGGAACTGATGATGTTCTTTGTGGATAGGAATATGTAGATACGCATCCTTTAGATCCACGGTAGTCATAAATTGACCTTCCTGGATAGTGGGTAGAATCGTTCGAATGGTTTCCATTTTGAACGATGGTACCCTGAGAAATTTGTTTAGGATCTTTAAATCCAGAATTGGTCTGAAGGTTCCCTCTTTTTTGGGAACTACGAACAGATTTGAGTAAAATCCCATTCCTTGTTCCGTCATTGGAACTGGGTGTATCACTCCCATCTTTAACAGGTCTTCTACACAATGTAAGAACGCCTGTTTCTTTATTTGGTTTGAGGATAAGTGAGACATGTGGAACCTTCCCCTTGGGGGTAGTTCCTTGAATTCCAGAAGATAACCCTGAGAAACTATTTCTAGCATCCAGGGATCCTGAACATCTCTTGCCCAAGCCTGAGCAAAGAGAGAGAGTCTGCCCCCCACTAGATCCGGTCCCGGATCGGGGGCTACTCCTTCATGCTGTTTTGTTAGCGGTAGCAGGCTTCTTGGTCTGCTTACCCTTGTTCCAGCCTTGCATCGGTTTCCAGGCTGGTTTGGACTGTGAGGCATTACCCTCTTGCTTAGAGGATGCAGAATTAGAGGCCGGTCCGTTCCTGAAATTACGAAAGGAACGAAAATTAGACTTATTCTTGGCCTTGAAAGGCCTATCTAGTGGGAGGGCGTGACCCTTTCCCCCAGTGATGTCTGAGATAATCTCTTTCAATTCTGGTCTAAAGAGAGTTTTACCCTTGAAGGGGATGTTAAGCAATTTTGTCTTGGATGATACATCCGCTGACCAAGACTTTAGCCAAAGCGCTCTGTGCGCCACAATTGCCAACCCTGAATTTTTCGCCACTAATCTAGCTAATTGCAAAGCAGCATCTAAAATAAAAGAGTTAGCCAACTTAAGTGCGTGAACTCTGTCCATAACCTCCTCATATGGAGTCTCTCTACTGAGCGACTTTTCTAGTTCCTCGAACCAGAACCACGCTGCTGTAGTGACAGGAACAATGCACGAAATGGGTTGTAGAAGGTAACCTTGCTGTACAAAAATCTTTTTAAGCAAACCTTCCAATTTTTTATCCATAGGATCTTTGAAAGCACAACTATCCTCGATAGGAATAGTAGTGCGCTTGTTTAGAGTAGAAACTGCCCCCTCGACCTTAGGGACTGTCTGCCATAAGTCCTTTCTGGGGTCGACCATAGGAAATAATTTCTTAAATATAGGAGGGGGAACAAAAGGTATGCCGGGCTTCTCCCACTCCTTATTCACTATATCCGCCACCCGCTTGGGTATAGGAAAAGCGTCGGGGTGCACTGGAACCTCTAGGAACTTGTCCATCTTGCATAATTTTTCTGGAATGACCAAGTTGTCACAATCATCCAGAGTAGATAACACCTCCTTAAGCAGTGCGCGGAGATGTTCTAATTTAAATTTAAATGTCACAACATCAGGTTCAGCCTGTTGAGAAATTTTTCCTGAATCTGAAATTTTCCCATCTGACAAAACCTCCCTCATGGCCCCTTCAGATTGGTGTGAGGGTATGACAGAACAATTATCATCAGCGCCCTCCTGCTCTTCAGTGTTTAAAACAGAGCAATCGCGCTTTCTCTGATATGCAGGCATTTTGGATAAAATATTTGCTATGGAGTTATCCATTACAGCCGTCAATTGTTGCATGGTAATAAGCATTAGCACTAGGGGCCTCCTGCGTGGGCAAAACTGGCGTAGACACAGAAGGAGATGATGTAGAACCATGTCTACTCCCTTCATCTGAGGAATCATCTTGGGCGATTTCATTATCTGTGGCAGTACTGTCCTTACTTTGTTTGGACGCTATGGCACAATTATCACACAATTTTGAAGGGGGAGACACATTGGCTTTCATACATATAGAACATAGCTTATCTGAAGGCACAGACATGTTAAACAGGCTTAAACTTGTCAATAAAGCACAAAAACCGTTTTAAAACAAAACCGTTACTGTCTCTTTAAATTTTAAACAGAGCACACTTTATTACTGAATATGTGAAAAAATATGAAGGAATTGTTCAAAATTTACCAAAATTTCACCACAGTGTCTTAAAGCATTAAAAGTATTGCACACCAATTTTCAGAGCTTTAACCCTTAAAATAACGAAACCGGAGCCGGTTACAGATTTAACCCCTATACAGTCCCAGCTACAGCCTTTGCTGTGACTTTACCAAGCCCAGAGGGGAATACGATACCAAATGACGCCTTCTAGGAACTTTTCCAACTACTTTCAGGTCCTCACACATGCATCTGCATGTCTTGCTCTCAAAAACAACTGCGCAGTAATGGCGCGAAAATGAGGCTCAGCCTACAACTGGGAAGGCCCTTCCTGACTGGAAAAGGTGTCTAACATAGTGCCTGACGTTAAAAAACGTTCCCCAAGTTTATAAGTGTGAATTATCAGCATAAACATATATAAAATGTCCAAATAAAGCAATCGATTTAGCCCATAAAAGTGTCTGCCAGTTTTATAGCCCATATTAAGCCCTTTATTCTGTTTGAGACTAAGAAAATGGCTTACCGGTCCCCATGAGGGGAAATGACAGCCTTCCAGCATTACACAGTCTTGTTAGAAATATGGCTAGTCATACCTTAAGCAGAAAAGTCTGCTAACTGTTTCCCCCAACTGAAGTTACTTCATCTCAACAGTCCTATGTGGAAACAGCAATCGATTTTAGTTACTGTCTGCTAAAATCATCTTCTTCTCACAAACAGAAATCTTCATCTTTTTCTGTTTCAGAGTAAATAGTACATACCAGCACTATTTTAAAATAACAAACTCTTGATAGTAGAATAAAAAAACTACAACTAAACACCACGTGGAGATGTTGCCTGTGCAACGGCAAAGAGAATGACTGGGGTGGGCGGAGCCTAGGAGGGACTATATGGCCAGCTTTGCTGGGACTCTTTGCCATTTCCTGTTGGGGAAGAGATATTCCCACAAGTAAGGATGACGCCGTGGACCGGACACACCAATGTTGGAGAAATGTATCTTTAAAACGTGTAAGGCTTTTGCTGTGAGACACCTGGATATTGGGTCACTTTTATATCGGAGACCTTGCATATATGTCAGGACCACGTCTGTTTTAAAAGTATTTTTTTCAATACTTAGTGAGTCTGGTCACACTGCATGCATCTGATACCTCATATAGGGCTAGATTAGAAGTGGAGCACTAAATTATTGCACTCCTGCAAACGGCAAATGTGCCCGTTTGTGGGAGCGCAATAATTAACCAGCCATTACAGCCAGTGGCTGGTTATTGCTACCGCAAGCTTGCGGTTACGTTTCTAAAAGTGCCCCAAATAGAAAATAGAAGGCATTGTAGCTTTTAATTTAAAAAAAGTTTTTTTTTTAAAATTAAAAACAAGTTCACTTGGGTCTAAAGTTGGTGGGTGTGGGGTGTTAGAAAAAAAAGGCATTTACATTGTGGTCTATGGGAACTGTGTGCTCCCATAGACTGCAATGTATATGTATATGATTATATACATATATATTTATGTGTTAATGTGTGCATATACACATATTACTAAATCAAATACGAGCAAGCACCTAGGGGTCGATCCGATATAAAGCGTCGCCCGCAAAAGCCGGCGACGCCAATAATTGCGCGGATTTGGTATCCTATATACGGCGTAAGCTAGAAGTTACGCGCGTATATTTCTGCCGTCGCCCGCAGTTTTTTGGGCCATAGGCAGGTATACCAAACCCGCGCAGTTTGGTATCCAATATGCAGCGTAAGGACTTACGTGGCGAAAATGGAGAAAACTTACTCCATTTTCACCTCGCCACAAAAAGCAGCCGTAAGAAGCCTTACGCTGACTATAGGAGACCCGTAACTTCCTAAACTGGCTGCTAAAATAAACCTAACACCTAACGCATGCGCAATGTCTATCTCCCTGTCAACCGCGATCTGCTAAAATAAACCTAACACCTAACGCATGCGCAATGTCTATCTCCCTGTCAACCGCGATCCCCCCCCCCCCCCGAAATCCCTAATAAAGTTATTACCCCCTAAAACGCCGCTCCCGGACCCCGCCGCCATCTACATAAACTAACCCCCTACTGTGAGCCCCTAAAACCGCCGCCATCTACCTTATCTATCCCGTAATGTGACCCCTTACACCGCCGCCACCTATATAAAAATTATTAACCCCTAATTTAATCTACCTACCCCGCCGCCAGCTATGTTATCTATATTAACCCTAAGTATATTATAGTTAATATAGGTATTACATTATATATATTAACTATATTAACCCTAATTATATTAGGGTTAATATAGTTACTATAGTATTTATATTACCTATATTAACTCTATCTAACCCTAACTAAATTTATATTAAATTAATCTAATTCATTTATAAACTAAAATATTCCTATTTAAATCTAAATACTTACCTATAAAATAAACCATAAGATAGCTACAATATAATTAATAATTACATTGTAGCTATGTTAGGGTTAATATTTATTTTACAGGTAAATAGTTAATTATTTTAACTAGGTATAATAGATATTAAATAGTTATTAACTATTTAATATCTACCTAGTTAAAATAATTACCCAATTACCTAACCTAAGTTACAAATACACCTACACTATCAATAAATTTAATAAACTACAAACATCTATCTAAAAATACAATTAAATTAACTAAACTAAATTACAAAAAAAAAAAAACACTAAATTACAAAAAATAAAAAAAAGATTACAAGATTTTTAAGCTAATTACACCTATTCTAAGCCCCCTAATAAAATAATAAACCCCCAAAATAACAAAAATTCCCTGCCCTATTCTAAATTAAACAAATTTCAAAGCTCTTTACCTTACCAGCCCTTAAAAGGGCCTTTTGTGGGGCATGCCCCAAAGAATTCAGCTCTTTTGCATTCAACAAATACAATCCCCCCCCCCATTACAACCCACCACCCACATACCCCTATTCTAAACCCACCCAAACCCCCCTTAAAAAAGCCTAACACTACCCCCCTGAAGATCTCCCTACCTTGTCTTCACCACACCGGGCCGAACTCCTGATCCGATCCGGGCGATGTCGTCCTCCAAGCGGCAAAGAAGAATTCTTCCTCCGGCGACGTCTTCCTCCAAGCGGCAGCAAAGTCTTCATTCTTCCGGCGGCATCTTCAATCTTCTTTCTTCGCTCCGCCGCCGCGGAGCATCCATCCAGGCCGACGACTGAACGACGAATGAGGTACCTTTAAATGACGTCATCCAAGATGGCGTCCGCCGAATTCCGATTGGCTGATAGGATTCTATCAGCCAATCGGAATTAAGTTAAAAAAATCTGATTGGCTGATTGAATCAGCCAATCAGATTCAAGTTCAATCCAATTGGCTGATCCAATCAGCCAATCAGATTGAGCTCGCATTCTATTGGCTGATCGGAACAGCCAATAGAATGCGAGCTCAATCTGATTGGCTGATTGGATCAGCCAATCGGATTGAACTTGAATCTGATTGGCTGATTCAATCAGCCAATCAGATTTTTTTAACTTAATTCCGATTGGCTGATAGAATCCTATCAGCCAATCGGAATTCGGCGGACGCCATCTTGGATGACGTCATTTAAAGGTACCTCATTCCAAGTTCAGCAGTCGGCCGGGATGGATGCTCCGCGGCGGCGGAGCGAAGAAAGAAGATTGAAGATGCCGCCGGAAGAATGAAGACTTTGCTGCCGCTTGGAGGAAGACGTCGCCGGAGGAAGAATTCTTCTTTGCCGCTTGGAGGATGACATCGCCGGAGGAAGAATTCTTCTTTGCCGCTTGGAGGACGACATCGCCCGGATCGGATCAGGAGTTCGGCCCGGTGTGGTGAAGACAAGGTAGGGAGATCTTCAGGGGGGTAGTGTTAGGCTTTTTTAAGGGGGGTTTGGGTGGGTTTAGAATAGGGGTATGTGGGTGGTGGGTTGTAATGGGGGGGGGGATTGTATTTGTTGAATGCAAAAGAGCTGAATTCTTTGGGGCATGCCCCACAAAAGGCCCTTTTAAGGGCTGGTAAGGTAAAGAGCTTTGAAATATGTTTAATTTAGAATAGGGCAGGGAATTTTTTTTATTTTGGGGGTTTATTATTTTATTAGGGGGCTTCGAATAGGTGTAATTAGCTTAAAAATCTTGTAATCTTTTTTTTATTTTTTGTAATTTAGTGTTTGTTTTTTTTTGTAATTTAGTTTAGTTAATTTAATTGTATTTTTAGATAGATGTTTGTAGTTTATTAAATTTATTGATAGTGTAGGTGTATTTGTAACTTAGGTTAGGATTTATTTTACAGGTAATTGGGTAATTATTTTAACTAGGTAGATATTAAATAGTTAATAACTATTTAATATCTATTATACCTAGTTAAAATAATTAACAATTTACCTGTAAAATAAATATTAACCCTAACATAGCTACAATGTAATTATTAATTATATTGTAGCTATCTTATGGTTTATTTTATAGGTATTTAGATTTAAATAGGTATATTTTAGTTTATAAATGAATTAGATTAATTTAATATAAATTTAGTTAGGGTTAGATAGAGTTAATATAGTTAATATAAATACTATAGTAACTATATTAACTATATTAACCCTAATATAATTAGGGTTAATATAGTTAATATATATAATGTAATACCTATATTAACTATAATATACTTAGGGTTAATATAGATAATATAGCTGGCGGCGGGGTAGGTAGATTAAATTAGGGGTTAATCATTTTAATAGAGATGGCGGCGGTGTAAGGGGCTTACATTAGGGGTTAATAATTTTAATATAGATGGCGGCGGTGTTAGGGGCTCACTTTCGGGGGTTATAGATATAATATAGCTGGCGGCGGGGTACGGGAGCGGCGGTTTAGGGGTTAATAACTTTATTAGGTTGCGGCGGGGTAAAGGAGCGGCAGTTTAGGGGTTAATAGCTTTTTTATTGTTAGGCTAGTGAGGGGGGATAGCGGATAGAGGGTTAGACAGTGCGGGCTATGTTAGGGAGGCGTGTTAGACAGTGCGGGCTATGTTAGGGAGGCGTGTTAGACAGTGCGGGTGTTTTAAACTTTAGTCAGGTTTTATAGGCGCCGGCAGTTTCTAACGTGCCGCAAGTCACTGGCGACGCCAGAAATTTGTACTTACGCAGATTTCTGGACATCGCTGGTTTGTGAGACTTACGGCACGTTAGCATCTGACGGCGACTTATATGGGATGGCTCGAGTTGCGAGCTGAAACTGCGGGCGACGCCGGTCTCCTCGCTTGTGCCGCAAACTGCGATCGATATCGGATCGCGCCCCTACTGTTAAGATAATATTTCTTAAACAAATATATCAGCCTTAGTAGCAGTCAACCCTTAGCATACAATCCCTCCCCCACTGCCTTGGGGTATATATATTCCACAACTGGACCAAAGTCACTGTATCTCAGAGGATATATCCAAAAGCTGAAAAGTAACAGAATAGTAACACAGCCTCAAATGGGGTAAGCCAAACTTATGGTACGTTGTTACACTCTGGACTCCATCTCACTCTCCTGAGCTTCTCTCGCTCAAATAACGGATCCTGGCAGAGACTCTACCTTCCTTGCAGCTCTCCAAGAGCTCCGACTTCTGTTACCGCTCTCGCCCCTCGGCTGTAGCTTGTGACGTATCCGGAATCCCGATCACATGGTAGGCAGTGAGAGTGACCGCTAATGGCTGGGGATCCAATTCAGAAGAGTGCTCACCAAATATTCAGATGATACCAATTAAAATGAAGATAAGGAGCACCTCCATATACGGATTAAAAAATATAACTTTTATTTCAGACGATGCAAAAAGTTAGAAACTCTTCACATAAGCATGGCAGCAAAGGTGGGAAGAATGTGGTTTAATCCCAAGGACCCACTGATGCGTTTCAGCTTGTCTGCCATAGTCGTAGTGTGGTCCTTTTATGTTAAAAGATATTATTTGATTTGCTTAACACCTTAATGGGATTTAACCCTTGTCTTCCTTATCCTTAAAATATTTATATACATTTGCAATATCACATTTCCTATAGCATCGAGAGGAAGATATGTAAGAACATAACTTTATACATTTGAACCTTAAATACAATTTAAATAGAATATTGGAAACATACAGTGAATAATAAACAAATTTACGCCTAGATTTAGAGTTCTGCGTTAGCCGTCAAAACCAGCGTTAGGGGGTCCTAACGCTGGTTTTGGCCGCCCGCTGGTATTTAGAGTCAGTCAGGAAAGGGTCTAACGCTCATTTTGCAGCCGCAACTTTTCCATACCGCAGATCCCCCTACGCCATTTGCGTATCCTATCTTTTCAATGGGATCTTTCTATTAAAAGGTTCAGATAAGATATTGTTTATCCTGACTTGAGCCGAGGGGGCCCTGTATAAGGAGAGTATCTTATAATATAAGGGTCTGTCCAAATCTGTCCATCTTCGACAGGACTGCCTTCAAAAATTTCCAGCTGATCCTGTCGAAGGCCTTTTCGGCATCGGTAGAAACTAGAATCATAGGGATTTTGTTTATTTGTGCATAATTACTTAGTAGGGTTGCTTTTATGGTATTGTCCCTAGCTTCACGGCCGGGCACAAATCCTGCTTGGTCTGGGGAGATCAGATTGGGTAAAAATGTATTCAGTCTTCTGGAGAGAATCTTGGCAAATATCTTTATGTCAACATTAAGAAGTGATATTGGCCGAAAGTTTTCTGGCCGGTTCGCTGGTTTGCCTGGTTTAGGGATAGTTGTGATGTGGGCTGTTAACATGGAAGGGGGGAGTCCCTGGGGAGTGTCTAGAGTATTAAACAATCGGGCCAATTGAGGGGATAGAATTTGTTTATATAATTTATAATATTTGGCACTAAATCCGTCGGGGCCCGGGCTTTTACCATTTGGTAAATCTTCAATAGTACGCGATACCTCCTCTGGGGATATAGGTGCGTTCAGAGTCTCCACATCTGTCTGAGACAGGGAAGGAAGTCTGATTGAGTCCAAATAAGAGCTCAAAGTTGGAGAAGATGATCTCTCTCTCCCACCCGGAGAGGTGTGAGAAGGAGGTTGTAGATTATACAGATCATTGAGGGCCCTGGCGAGAAGTCTACCAGGTTTATCCCCAAATTCGTAGAATTTCTGTTGGTTACACAGCGCCATTTTCTGGTAGTCAAGTGTATGCATGTCCTGAATTTCTCTCCTGGCCTTATTAAGCTCAGAAAGCACCAAGGCGTCCAACGGCTGTTTTTTATGTTTTATTTCTAAGTCGCGTATGCTGGTTAGGAGTGTAGTGAACCGTATTCTAGTTTATTTAGCCAAAATGGCTTTCTGTTTCATAAGTTCGCCGCGGAGTACACATTTATGTGCTTCCCAAAATATGTGTTTAGAGGTCTCTGTCGTATCGTTAATGTGAAGTAGTCAAGGAGTGTAGTTTCTATTTTCCCCCTAAGTAGCTGGTTATAAAGTAGGAAATCATCAAATCGCCATATAAAAGGGAGGTCTGGCATGGTCGGCCACCCCAGTTTACACAGCACTGGGGCGTGATCTGACCAGGTCATTGGGAGGATTTGTATTTTCTCCACAGAGGACAATGTGGCTTGGTCAGTAAAAATATAGTCGATTCTCGTGTAGAGATCATGAGGGTGGGAAAAGAAGGTGTAGTCCCGTCTCGTGGGGTATTGTGTTCTCCAAATGTCGTGTATTGATAGCTCCTCTAACCTACGGCTAGATTTAGAGTTTTGTCGGTAACGACCCGCGTAGCTAACGCTGGCTTTTTTCTGGCCACACCTTTAAAATAACTCTGGTATTGAGAGTCCACAGAATGGCTGCGTTAGGCTCCAAAAAAGGAGCGTAGAGCATATTTAACGCCACTGCAACTCTCGATACCAGAGTTGCTTACGGACGCGGCCAGCCTCAAAAACGTGCTCGTGCACGATTCCCCCATAGGAAACAATGGGGCTGTTTGAGCTGAAAAAAAACCTAACACCTGCAAAAAAGCCGCGTTCAGCTCCTAACGCAGCCCCATTGTTGTCTATGGGGAAACACTTCCTACGTCTGCACCTAACACCCTAACATGTACCCCGAGTCTAAACACCCCTAACCTTACACTTATTAACCCCTATTCTGCCGCCCCCGCTATCGCTGACCCCTGCATATTATTATTAACCCCTAATCTGCCGCTCCGTAAACCGCCGCTACTTACATTATCGATATGTACCCCTAATCTGCTGTCCCTAACACCGCCGACCCCTATATTATATTTATTAACCCCTAATCTGCCCCCCACAACGTCGCCTCCACCTGCCTACACTTATTAACCCCTAATCTGCCGAGCGGACCGCACCGCTATTATAATAAAGTTATTAACCCCTAATCCGCCTCACTAACCCTATAATAAATAGTATTAACCCCTAATCTGCCCTCCCTAACATCGCCAACACCTAACTTCAAACATTAACCCCTAATCTGCCGACTGGAGCTCACCGCTATTCTAATAAATTTATTAACCCCTAAAGCTAACCCTAACCCTAACACTAACACCCCCCTAACTTAAATATAATTTAAATCTAACGAAATTAATTAACTCTTATTAAATAAATTATTCCTATTTAAAGCTAAATACTTACCTGTAAAATAAATCCTAATATAGCTACAATATAAATTATAATTATATTATAGCTATTTTAGGATTTATATTTATTTTACAGGTAACTTTGTATTTATTTTAACCAGGTACAATAGCTAAAATAGTTAAAATAATTACAAAATTACCTGTAAAATAAATCCTAACCTAAGTTACAATTAAACCTAACACTACACTATCAATAAATTAATTAAATAAAATACCTACAATTACCTACAATTAAACCTAACACTACACTATCAATACATTAATTAAATACAATATCTACAAATAAATGCAATGAAATAAACTAACTAAAGTACAAAAAATAAAAAAGATTGGCCAATCGGATTGAACTTGATTCTGATTGGCTGATTTCATCAGCCAATCAGAATTTTCCTACCTTAATTCCGATTGGCTGATAGAATCCTATCAGCCAATCGGAATTCGAGGGACGCCATCTTGGATGACGTCCCTTAAAGGAGCCTTCATTCGTCGGTAGTCCGTCGGGCAAGCAGGATGTTCCGCGTCGGAGGTCTACAAGATGGATCCGGAAGAAAGAAGATTGAAGATGCCGTTGATAGAAGACTTCAGCCGGATCATGGACCTCTTCAGCTCCCGCTTGGATGATGACTTCAGCCGGATCATGGACCTCTTCAGTTCCCGCTTGGATGAAGACTTCAGCCGGATCATGGACATCTTCAGCCCCCTGCTTGGGCTTGGATCAGAACATCAGAGGAGCTCTTCTGGATCGATCGGTGAACCTGGTATGGTGAAGATAAGGTAGGAAGATCTTCAGGGGCTTAGTATTAGGTTTATTTAAGGGGGGTTTGGGTTAGATTAGGGGTATGTGGGTGGTGGGTTGTAATGTTGGGGGGGGGTATTGTATGTTTTTTTTTTTACAGGAAAAAGAGCTGAATTCTTTGGGGCATGCCCCGCAAAGGGCCCTGTTCAGGGCTGGTAAGGTAAAAGAGCTTTGAACTTTAGTAATTTAGAATAGGGTAGGGCATTTTTTTATTTTGGGGGTCTTTGTTATTTTATTAGGGGGCTTAGAGTAGGTGTAATTAGTTTAAAATTGTTGTAATATTTTTCTGATGTTTGTAAATATTTTTTTATTTTTTGTAACTTAGTTCTTTTTTATTTTTTGTACTTTAGTTAGTTTATTTCATTGTATTCATTTGTAGATATTGTATTTAATTAATGTATTGATAGTGTAGTGTTAGGTTTAATTGTAGGTATTTTATTTAATTAATTTATTGATAGTGTAGTGTTAGGTTTAATTGTAACTTAGGTTAGGATTTATTTTACAGGTAATTTTGTAATTATTTTAACTATTTTAGCTATTGTACCTGATTAAAATAAATACAAAGTTACCTATAAAATAAATATAAATCCTAAAATAGCTATAATATAATTATAATTTATATTGTAGATATATTAGGTTTTATTTTACAGGTAAGTATTTAGCTTTAAATAGGATTAATTTATTTAATAAGAGTTAATTTATTTCGTTAGATTTAAATTATATTTAATTTAGGGGGGTGTTAGTGTTAGACTTAGCTTTAGGGGTTAATAAATTTATTAGAATAGCGGTGAGCTCCAGTCGGCAGATTAGGGGTTAATGTTTGAAGTTAGGTGTCGGCGATGTTAGGGAGGGCAGATTAGGGGTTAATACTATTTATTATAGGGTTAGTGAGGCGGATTAGGGGTTAATAACTTTATTATAATAGCGGTGCGGTCCGCTCGGCAGATTAGGGGTTAATAAGTGTAGGCAGGTGGAGGCGACGTTGTGGGGGGCAGATTAGGGGTTAATAAATATAATATAGGGGTCGGCGGTGTTAGGGGCAGCATATTAGGGGTAAATAAGTATAACGTAGGTGGCGGTCGGCAGATTAGGGGTTAATTATTGTAGGTAGCTGGCGGCGACGTTGTGGGTGGCAGGTTAGGGGTTAATAAATATAATATAGGGGTTGGCGGTGTTAGGGGCAGCAGATTAGGGGTACATAAGTATAACATAGGTGACGGTCGGCAGATTAGGGGTTAAAAAAATTGAATCGAGTGTCGGCGATGTGGGGGGGCCTCGGTTTAGGGGTACATAGGTAGTTTATGGGTGTTAGTGTACTTTAGAGCACAGTAGTTAAGAGCTTTATAAACCGGCGTTAGCCCAGAAAGCTCTTAACTACTGACTTTTTTCTGCGGCTGGAGTTTTGTCGTTAGAATTCTAACGCTCACTTCAGCCACGACTCTAAATATCGGAGTTAGAAAGATCCCATTGAAAAGATAGGATACGCAATTGACGTAAGGGGATCTGCGGTATGGAAAAGTCGCGGCTGAAAAGTGAGCGTTAGACCCTTTTTTGACTGACTCCAAATACCGGAGGTAGCCTAAAACCAGCGTTAGGTGCCTCTAACGCTGGTTTTCACGGCTACCGCCAAACTCCAAATCTAGGCCCTAGTTTTACATTGCTTAATGATCTTTTTTGGGATTGAGGCTGACCCTTTGGAGGTATCAAGCAGTGGTTCTAGAGGTAGATTGAAGTCTCCTGCAAGGAGCAAAGCTCCCTTTTGCGTTTCAAGTATTTTATTAGTGAGAACTGTCATAAATTTGTGTTGATTTGTGTTTGGGAAGTATGCATTGATCAACGTGACAGGTCTATTGTACAGGGTGCCTATTACTATCAAGTAGTGGCCTTCAGGGTCTTTAACCTCCTGAGTCAGGTTGAAGGGTATTGAATGTTTTATAATGATTCCCACCCCGTTTTTCTTAGAAGGGCCAAAGGCAAAAAACATGGTTGGGAATTTAGAATTCGGCCATTTTGGCTCCCTCCCCCTCTTAAAATGGGTTTCTTGTAAATAGGCAATGTCACAGTTTAGTCTGGTCATGTCTTTTATCAAGTGGGATCTCTTTTCTGGTGTATTAAGGACCCTCACATTCAGTGTCAGAACTGTCAAACTTTGTCTACTCCGGGGTTCCCCCATGCTAGGCACTTGGTGATAAAGGGGGTATCAGGACGAGAGAAAAAAAAAAAGGGGGGGGGGGGGTAGGGGTGCAGAAGGAGAAAAAAGAAAAAGTTGGAATAAAATAGCAAAGATCAGTAGAGTAGTAATAAGAGTTCCAGCAGCGCGCTGGGGGTAGTGAAAGAGTTAGAAAAGTATTTATACAAGCCTTCCTACCCGTAAAAGGCAAAAAGGAAAGAGTAAGAAAGTAAGTGTGGGGTCAGTATCCCCACACCCGACCAGCAATAAAAAAATAAAAAATAAATTGTCTGGATTAAATATTTAGGGACAATCCATCACAAACTAGTACAATACAAAATATGTCATTCGTCTATATATAAAATAAGGTGCAGATTACTACCCTGTTAGATTAATCTTAATCGCGTGGTGAACATACAATAAGGCATCCATTAATCATTTGCATAAAGAGAAGAAGTAACATTGTAGAACTAGAGAATTTCAAAGTAACATGTATAAACATTTGGTTTGTATTATATTTTTGAATAGTGGCATGTTTGTTTTCAAGTGTGTGCACTTGCTGTGTAACTTGGGTTATGTCCCTCTTCAGTTCGCCAAAAAAGTACCTAATTTCAGCCAATACTTAATTAATGTCCTCTTTTGAAGATATAGTGTTAAGATCACTTCTTGTTAAATATTCCTGGGGCTGTTGTGATGTTGAGCTAGTTGATTCCATGGTTTCCCGAGAGGGAGAAGGGAGTCTGCTCTCTGACATGTCTGTGGTAAGTGTAGCAGCCTTAAGAAAGTTGGTTAGGCTTGAAGACTTAAGGCCCCTTTCTTCCTGTGGGACATATTGTGAAAAGTGGCTGAGGATTGATATCAGTCTGCTAAGGCCTTTTGTTATATAAAAGTTATGGCAGTTAAAATATGGCTTGTGGCCTGGGCAAAAGATGTGCAGACGTTCAGAGCTGCGTCATATATATTATATACTGGCCGTAAAATTCACTGTATATTGTCTCTTCTGTCAAGTGTGCACAGGCTAATCAGGAGAGGAGTACCAAACTCTAATGCCAAGTAGCCGTTATTTATTAGACACAGAGGGGTATGTCCTGTATCTTGCATGCCTTTAACGTATACACCGGGGATGTGTGGAAAGTGTGGCAACTCACCGGGCAATCAGATGTTTCAGGACAGCCGTGATGTTAGTCTCTACTTGTTACAAGCAGGGTGTCCTTTACCCGGTATTCCAATCTGTCTCCGGTGCGCTTCCGGTGCAATCTCCCAGTTCTCTTTATCCAAGCTCCGACCGCCACTTACGGTGCTGATTGAAAGCTGCCTTTCCGGTGAGTGCCGACCACCCTCTCCTGTCAGATATAATCGCGCTGATCACAGTGCTTTAGTGTGGCGATAGGGAGGTCCTCCTTGCTGCGCGGTTAGTCACTGTTAGTTGGTGCGGTGTCAGGGAACTCCGATGCAAGCCTCAGACAGGTTGATGAAAAAGACAAAGTGCCGCCAGCTCCCAAATCTTTGTGCAGGTCTCAGACAAAGACACAATGTGTTAGGCAATATGTTCCCAACGTTATCTCCATTGTTGTAGGATAGAAAGTCCCCTTATCTAGATGCTGATCGGGTGTAGGGCAGTAGAGCCAAAAATTAAGCAGCCATCACTCTGCGTGGCTAGGCTCCGCCCCTCCAATGGGATCTTTCTAACGCCGGTATTTAGAGTCTTGGCTGAAGTGAGCGTTAGAAATCTAACGACAAGACTCCAGCCGCAGCAAAAAGCCAGGATGGATGTTCCGTGTCGGCGGGATGAAGATGGATCCAGAAGAAAGAAGATTGAAGATGCCGCTTGATAGAAGACTTCAGCCCGATGATGGACCTCTTCAGCGCCCGCTTGGATCAAGACTTCAGCCCGATGATGGACCTCTTCAGCGGCCGCTTGGATCAAGACTTCAGCCCGATGATGGACCTCTTCAGCCTGATGATGGACTTCTTCAGCCCCCGCTTGGGCTTGGATGAAGACTTCGGAGGCTCCTTTGGACGGATCGGTGATACCCGGCGTGGTGAAGCTAAGGTAGGGAGATCTTCAGGGGCTTAGTGTTAGGTTTATTTAAGCGGGGTTTGGGTTAGATTAGGGGTATGTGGGTGGTGGGTTGTAATGTTGGGGGGGTATTGTATGTTTTTTTTTTACAGGCAAAAGAGCTGAATTCTTTGGGGCATGCCCCGCAAAAGGCCCTTTTAAGGGCTAGTAAGGTAAAAGAGCTTTGAAGTTTTTTCATTTATAATAGGGTAGGGCATTTTTTTATTTTGGGGGGCTTTGTTATTTTATTAGGGGGCTTAGAGTAGGTGTAATTAGCTTAAAATTGTTGTAATCATTTTCTAATGTTTGTAAATTATTTTTTTATTTTTTGTAACTTAGTTCTTTTTTTATTTTTTGTACTTTAGTTAGTATATTTAATTGTATTTATTTTTAGGTATTTTATGTAATTAATTTATTGATAGTGTAGTGTTAGGTTTAATTGTAGATAATTGTAGGTATTTTATTTAATTAATTTATTGATAGTGTAGTGTTAGGTTTAATTGTAACTTAGGTTAGGATTTATTTTAAAGGTAATTTTGTAATTATTTTAACTAGGTAGCTATTAAATAGTTATTAACTATTTAATAGCTATTGTACCTGGTTAAAATAAATACAAAGTTGCCTGTAAAATAAATATTAATCCTAAAATAGCTATAATATAATTATAATTTATATTGTAGCTATATTAGGGTTTATTTTACAGGTAAGTATTTAGATTTAAATAGGAATAATTTATTTAATAAGAGTTATTTTATTTCGTTAGATAAAAATTATATTTAACTTAGGGGGTGTTAGTGTTAGAGTTAGACTTAGCTTTAGGGGTTAATACATTTATTATAGTAGCGGTGAGGTCCGGTCGGCAGATTAGGGGTTAATAAGTGTAGGTAGGTGGCGGCGACGTTGGGGGTGGCAGATTAGGGGTTAATAAATATAATATAGGGGTCGGTGGGGGTTAGGGGCAGCAGATTAGGGGTACATAGGGATAATGTAGGTGGCGGCGGTGTACGGAGCGGCAGATTAGGGGTTAAAAAAATATGCAGGGGTCAGCGATAGCGGGGGCGGCAGATTAGGGGTTAATAAGTGTAAGGTTAGGGGTGTTTAGACTTGGGGTTCATGTTAGGGTGTTAGGTGCAGACTTAGAAACTGTTTCCCCATAGGAAACAATGGGGCTGCGTTAGAAGCTAAACGTTGCTTTTTTGCAGGTGTTAGGTTTTTTTTCAGCTCAAACGGCCCCATTGTTTCCTATGGGGAAATCGTGCATGAGCACGTTTTTTAAGCTTGCCGCGTCCGTAAGCACCGCTGGTATTGAGTTGGCGGTAAATATGCTGTACGCTCCCTTTTTGGAGCCGAACGCAGGCCTTCTGTGAACTCTAAATACCAGCGGTAAAAAAAAGCATGCGTAGCTAACGCACCCCTTTGGCCGCAGAACTCTAAATCTAGCGGTTAAATAGTAATGATATTATTTTACAAATATCAAAGAATTAAAGCATACTAATAATTATTCAATAACATTCTTTGTGACACTCTCGGTAGGCGTTAAAACCATTGGAGCAATATTTAGTTAATATAGGTAGCCTCATTGTTCTTAAAATTCATTGCATGAATACCTTAAGAATTGCAAAAAAACTACCGCATCCCTATACATACAAATTTATCTTTCCAGAGATTTATAGAAACATTGCTCATTCCCCTGAATGCTATTAATATTCAGTGTTTTTAACCTATATACTCCAATTCCCAAATTAAATGATTACCTAGATATGTTATACTTAGCCCGTACACACAACATCTTACAAAGACCAATACATATATTCATTTTGTGATTTCATTTCATTAAACCATAGTTCTACAACATTTATATATGCATCTAAAGGAGCAATATATATATTGCTCTGGACACACAGGACTGAAAGACCAGCACCTACTGCCAAAAATTGATTACATCATTTTCTGAGTTTAAACCTTGAGGCACCCTGGTCTTCAGCCTGTGTTTCCAGAACACCTCCCCTTTACCCAAAATGGACTCTCTGTCACCTCCCCTATTATGAGTCACAACTGTTTCAACAATAGTCCATCTCAAAGAATGGCTTTCTTTGTTATGTTTCACCTAGATTACAAGTTTTGCGGTAACAGGGGTGCGGTGCTAACGAGCAGTTTTCCCTCACCGCTCACTTGCAGACAACGCTGGTATTACGGGTTTTTAGAAACCCGGCATTAGCCACAGAAAAGTGAGTATAGAGCAAAATTTTGCTCCACATCTCACCTCAATACCAGCGCTGCTTACGATAGCGGTGAGCTGGCAAAATGTGCTAGTGCACGATTTCCCCATAGGAATCAATGAAGGAGAGTCGGCTAAAAAAACCTAACACCTGCAAAAAAGCAGCGTTCAGCTCTTAACACAGCCCGATTGATTCCTATGGGGAAATACATTTTATGTCTACACCTAACACCCTAACATGAACCCCGAGTCTAAACACCCATAATATTACACGTATTAACCCCTAATCCGTCACCCCTGACATCTCCGACACCTACATTATATTATTAACCCCTAATCTGCAGCTCTGGACACCGCCGCCACCTACATTATACTTATTAACCTCTAATATGCTGCCCCCAACATCGCCGACACCTATATTATATTTATTAAACCCTAATCTGCCGCCCCCAATGTCGCCGCCACCTACCTACACTTATTAACCCCTAATCTGCCACCCCCAACGTCGCCGCCACTATATTAAAGTTCTTAACTCCTAAACCTAAGTCTAACCCTAACAATAACCCCCCTAACTTAAATATAATTTAAATAAATCTAAATAAAATAACTACAATTAACTAAATTATTCCTATTTAAAACTAAATACTTACCTATAAAATAAATCCTTAAATAGCTACAATATAACTAATAGTTACATTGTAGCTAGCTTAGGATTTATTTTTATTTTACAGGCAACTTTGTATTTATTTTAACTAGGTAGAATAGTAACTAAATAGTTATTAACGATTTAATAGCTACCTAGTTAAAATAAATAAATTTACCTGTAAAATAAAACCTAACCTAAGTTACAATTACACCTAACACTACACAATAATTAAATTAATTCCCTAAACTAAATACAATTAAATACAATTATCTAAAGTACAGAAAAAACCCCACAAAATTACAGAAAATAATAAAATAATTACAAGTTTTTTAAACTAATTACACCTAATCTAATCCCCCTAATAAAATAAAAAAGCCCCCCAAAATAATAAAAAGCCCTACCCTATACTAAATTACAAATAGCCCTTAAAAGTGGCGGGGCATTGCCCCAAAGTTATCAGCTCTTTTACCTGTAAAAAAAGTACAATACCCCCCCAACATTAAAACCCACCACCCACACACCCAACCCTACTCTAAAACCCACCCAATACCCCCTTAATAAAACCTAACACTAACCCCTTGAAGATCACCCTACCTTGAGAAGTCTTCACCCAACCGGGCCGAAGTCCTCAACGAAGCCGGGCGAAGTGGTCTTCCAGACTGGCAGAAGTCTTGCCGGGAATAAGAGGTCTTCCAGAAGGGCAGAAGTTTTCCTCCAGGAGGCATCTTCTATCTTCATCCATCCGGCGCGGAGCGGCTCCATCTTCAAGACATCCGACGCAGAGCACCCTCTTCCAACTGAAGAATGAAGGTTCCTTTAAATGACGTCATCCAAGATGGCGTCCCTTCAATTCCGATTGACTGATAGAATTCTATCAGCCAATCGGAATTAAGGTAGAAAAAATCCTATTGGCTGATGCAATAGGATTGAGCTTGCATTCTATTGGCTGATCCAATCAGCCAATAGAATGCGAGCTCAATCCTATTGGCTGATTGGATCAGCCAATAGGATTGAACTTCAATCCTATTGGCTGATTGCATCAGCCAATAGGTTTTTTACTACCTTAATTCCGATTGGCTGATAGAATTCTATCAGCCAATCGGAATAGAAGGGACCCATCTTGGATGACGTCATTTAAAGGAACCTTCATTCTTCAGTTGGATGTCGTTTGAAGAGGATGCTCCGAGTCGGATGTCTTGAAGATGGAGCCGTTCCGCGCTCGATGGATGAAGATAGAAGATGCCGCCTGGATGAAGACTTCTGCCCGTCTGGAGGACCACTTCGCCCGGCTTCGTTGAGGACTTCGGCCCGGTTGGGTGAAGATTTCTCAAGGTAGGGTGATCTTCAAGGGGTTAGTGTTAGGTTTTATTAAGGGGGTATTGGGTGGGTTTTAAAGTAGGGTTGGGTGTGTGGGTTTTAATGTTGGGGGGTATTGTACTTTTTTTTTACAGGTAAAAGAGTTGATTACTTTGGGGCAATGCCCAGCAAAAGGCCCTTTTAAGGGCTATTTGTAATTTAGTGTAGGGTAGGGCTTTTTTATTTTGGGGGACTTTTTTATTTTGTTAGGGGGATTAGAGTAGGTGTAATTAGTTTAAAATTCTTGTAATTATTTTATTATTTTCTGTAATTTAGTGGGGGGGTTTTTCTGTACTTTAGATACTTTTTTTAAATTGTAATTAATTAGTATTTAGTTTAGGTAATTAATTTAATTATAGTGTAGTGTTAGGTATAATTGTAACATAGGTTAGGTTTTATTTTACAGGTAAATGTGTCTTTATTTTAGCTAGGTAGTTATTAAATAGTTAATAACTATTTAATAACTATTGTACCTAGCTAAAATAAATACAAAGTTGCCTGTAAAATAAAAATAAACCCTAAACTAGATACAATGTAATTATTAGTTATATTGTAGCTATCTTAAGGTTTATTTTACAGGTAAGTATTTAGTTTTAAATAGGAATAATTTAGTTTATGATAGTAATTTTATTTAGATTTATTAAAATTATATTTCAGTTAGGGGGTGTTAGGGTTAGACTTAGGTTTAGGGGTTAATAACTTTATTATAGTGGCGGCAACGTTGGGGTGGCAGATTAGGGGTTAATAAATGTAGGTAGGTGTCGGCGATGTTAGGGCAGGCAGATTAGGGGTTAATCATATTTAACTAGTGTTTGCGATGCGGGAGTGCGGCAGTTTAGGGGTTAATATATTTATAATAGTGGCGACGATGTCCGGTTCGGCAGATTAGTGGTTAAAAATTTTATTTTTGAGTTTGCGATGTGGGGGAGCCTCGGTTTAGGGATTAATAGGTAGTTTATGGGTGTTAGTGTACTTTTAAGCACTTTAGTTAAGTTTTATGCTATGGTGTTGTAGTGTAAAACTCTTAACTACTGACTTTTAAATGCGGTACCAGTCTTGACAGGAGAGGGTCTACCGCTCACTTTTGGTTAGACTCATACTACCGGTGCTATGCAAGTTCCATTGAAAATATAGGATACGCAATTGACGTAAGCGGATTTGCGGTATTTCCGAGTCTGGCCAAAAAAGTGAGCGGTGAGCCTGTCATTTCAAGACTCGTAATACCAGCCGGCGTTAAAAAGCAGCGTTGGGACCTCTCAACGCTGCTTTTTAACCTAAGGCACAACTCGTAATCTAGCCGTTTGTTTTTAAAATGTTAAACTAAGGGTGTAGTTAGTTTTCACAGTTTTATGCTTGACCGGTGTTCACGAATCCTATATCTGACCTCCCTTGTAGTGAGACCCACATATTGGACCTCACAATCTATACAGGTCAATAGATACATGGAATTGGTAGCCCTACAATATGTGTATTGGTATTTGTAAGATGTTGTGTGTACGGGCTAAGTATAACATATTTAGGTACTCATCTATATACACATATTAACACATAGATATATATGTATATAAACATATAAATATACATTTAAAATTGCTCCCCATCGCTGCGCTACTTACTCCTTTTGTTGCCCAAGATTCTGATGTTGTCTGTGACGGCATCAGAATGAGGCTCCCATAGGAGCATATGGAAGCGCGTTCTTGTGAGCAATGCAAATGTGAGCTCGCTTTCGCATTGCGGAGCAATATTTAAAGCTCCACTTGTAATCTGGCCCATAGTATTGAGGTTTTATAGTGTAAGTTTTATTTCTATGGGATTTTCCTTTGTGTACAATTTTTTATCAACTCTTTTAAAACTTGTTTATTAATATTAATATGATATATTTTTATTAAAAGTGTATATATGTGTGTAATACTTTCTTTTAATGTGTTTTACATGTGTTTTATGCAAAAAAAAATTTAGCCCTTACCGTTTACTTCAGGGGGCCGATTTATCATCGGTCTGTCCGACATGATCCGCTCTTGTGAACTGCTTGTGCAATGCCGCCCCCTGCAGATTTGCTGCCAATCGGCCGCTAGTAGGGGGTGTCAATCAGCCAGATCAAATACGATCTGGCAGATTGATGTCCGCAGCCTCAGAGCAGGCGGACAAGTTATGGAGCAGTTCTCTTAAGACCGCTGCTTCATAACTGCTGTTTCCAGCGAGCCTGAAAGCTCGCGCGGAAACAGGGTCATTAAGCCCCATTCGGAGCTTGATAATTCAGCCCCCAGGTCTCAAGGTATGCTAAATATTTTAGTGCAATTTCAGATTTTGCTCAAGCACAACTTATAACGTTTAACGTGTAATACCAGCGCCAAGTGCATTTGCTATATCCATTGAAAATATAGGCTGCAATCAAGCAAAGTTGGTCGCTCTAACCCTTCTCTGGTTAGCGCACTTTATATTGGACTTGTAATATGAAAGTACCACGCTAATGATAAGCAATCTATCTATCTATTGGGTACTTGTAAAGTGCAAACTAATCACCGTGAGGGTCTCAAGGCGCTATGGGGGGGGGGGAGAGGGGGGCTAAGGGAAGACGATTCAGTCGAAGAGCCAGGTCTTGAGGTCCTTCCTGAACGCAAAGTCGGTCGCTCTAACCCTTCTCTGGTTAGCGCACTTTATATTGGACTTGTAATATGAAAGTACCATGCTAATGGTAGGCAATCAAGCAAAGTCGGTCGCTTTAACCCTTCTCTGGTTAGTGCACTTTATATTGGACTTGTAATATGAAAGTAGCATGCTAATGGTAGTGCAGTAAAGCGAAACTGTTTAAGGCGTGCACTATCATTATCGCACCCCTTGTAATCTAGCCCTTAGTGTTTATTGTCCCTTTAAAGTGTCAAAATGGCAATCCTACGAGCGACATATGCATTACTCAACAGCTATACTTTGAGGAATTTTGCATGTGAAAGATGGAAGAGAACGATGAAGTACACAAGTCATAAATACTTTCAGCGAATGCTGCATAAACATTAACAATGCACACAGAATATTCACATATAATTGGAACATCAATAGAATAAAACAGTCTGCAATTTCTAAAAGGGGGTTATTGCTCTAAGACAGCATGTCACTTGAGTGCAATCTTTTATTCTTAAAGGGACAGTCTACTTCAAAAATGTTATTGTTTAAAAAATAGATAATCTCTTTATTACCCATTCTCCAGTTTTGCATAACCAACACGGTTATATTAATACACTTTTTTTTTTTAATAAATTTTTTTTATTGAGACAATCTTAAACATAACAGGTGAAAACCCATAATAAGAAGTTCACATTGTACTTTAAAGCAGTATAAGAAGATACAATGCTAGTGACTATAAACAATCAAAGCAGAACCTTAAACTTAAGCATGTTATACATACAATGTTACATAGAAATATGTAGAATTGAGGGTCTTATAGGTGGGGTCTGGTGTCTCATTTTCTTTATATAAGGTAGGTAATAGTAAACAGTGGATAGTTATATCCATTATATGTAGAAGTCTAGCAAGCCCCTTTGTGCTGCCGACGTTGTCTGCGGGATATGTATGAGCTTCAAGATTGAGGGTGTGGCCCAGAAAAGAGGGGGGAGATAGATGGCTAAAAAAAAAAAAAGGAAAAAGGGAAGGAGGGTAGAGGAAATATCAGTTGGGACATATTCCTAAGTGTAAGTTCTAGTCTGGAAATACTGCAAGCCATGGGGACCAGATTTCATAAAAGAAGTCTACTTTATTTAAGACCCTGTAAGAGTATTGGCTCCATTTGTCTAATAAATTGAATGATGGATAAGACTTGCGAAAAGAATGGTGGTTCTTTATTTTTCCATGATCTGACTATGGCTAACTTAGTAGCCATAAAGAGATAGATCATCAGTGCTTCGTTAGCTGTATTTAAATTTGGTATTTGCATAAGGAGTAACGTTGAGTTTGTTGAGGATAGTATATAGCCTCCTCCAAAGTGGTTGTATTTTGGGGCAGGACCACCATATATGCAAGGCTGTACCCGTGCAACCACATCGTCTCCAGCACTTGGGAGAGTGTGTATTGCATATCTTGTGTAAGGTGGCTGGAACCAGGTGCCATTGAACGAAAATTTTATAAAATAATTCCCATAAGGTGGCACAATGCAAGCGTTTTGAAGTTACTGAGATACGTTCATGCCAAGTACCAGTGTCAGACGTGAAACCTATCTCCCTCTCCCATGCTTGGTGTCTAGAGATTTTGTGATGCTATGTGAGTTGATGAGTAAGTTATAATGAAAAGATAGGGAGTGCTTGATGTTGTGAGCTTGATTCCATTTATTTTCCCATTGTGACGATGGTCTAAGTGCTTGTTTAGGGTAACCCCATGAGCATAGCCATGAGCTCAAATGGAATGCTTCAAATCGCAGGCGGGGGGCTAGTTGGAATTTAATGCAGAGCTGAGGATGTGGGATCCAAGTGTCATACTCATAGAAATCAGTCACTGCAATTCCAAAGGCTAACAAAGATCCATCAGAGATTACCTCATATAGACACATTTCACTGCTTGGCCTTGATTATAAAATACTGATGAAGCTATTGGCTGTAAGATTGAAACCTTTGTTACCAGCGATTGTGCATCAGGATCAGGCAGGCTTTGTCACTGGTAGAGCGACAGAGCTGAATGTAAGGAAAATTCTACAGGTAATTTGCCGATATGGGGGGATCGCTCTGCCCTGCCGGAGGCCTTCCTGCTATCCTTGGATGCAGAGAAGGCCTTTGACAGGGTGGAGTGGCCCTTCCTGATCCAGGTGTTGGAGAAATTTGGATTTAGGGGTCTTTTTAAGGATTTTATTGTCAAGGTTTATTCAGATATTAAGGCCTCTTTACTGATTAATAATTCTATGTCAGATTCTTTTAAGTTAACAAGAGGCACTCGGCAGGGATGTTCGATGTCTCCACTATTATTTGATCTCATAATGGAACCCTTGGCTATTAGATTGAGAGACTTGTTGATTGGAATCAATATAGATCAGGTAAAATTTAAAACTGCTCTATTTGCAGATGATCTTTTGCTATTCGTTGCCGAATCAAGGAGTCAAATTGGTGCTATTGTAAGGCTGCTTGAACAATATGGTATGGCTTCAGAGTATAAAACAAATCTCTCAAAATCTAAAATTATGTGGCTGAAGCTGAATCCAGAGGAATCACAATCCTTTCAGTTTATAGAAACTAACACTTTGGAGTATTTAGGGTTGAAGATCTCTGCTAACACAGCAGATTGGTATAAAGATAATTTTGTAACAATGCTGAGGGATAGCAGAGAGAAATTAAAATCGTGGGTATCACTCCCAGTTTCCAAGATAGCTGTCTTCAAGATGTTTATTGTCCCTAAGATTCTTTATACCTTGAGAATATTTCCTCTTTTGATAAATAAGGTTGATCTACGGCTCTTTAATCAATCATTAAGACTGTTTTTATGGAATGGGAGAAAACCGAGACTGAAACTAGCCAAGCTATACCAGCCCTATGATAAGTGGTTGGCCTTACCTAATCTAGAATGTTATAATCAGGCTGCTATTCTACGATTTCCTATGGATTGGTTAACAAGGTCTTTCTTATACTCTGATGAGACTCTAGAGAACCAAGTCTGTGCCCCGCTTTCCTTAAACTATGTTCTGTTTGCCTTGAATAAAGAATTAGGAAAGAGATTATTGGAGCACCCTCTGTATAGAGATATAATAATAGTTTGGAGAAAATTATCTAAATCTGTTGGAACGAGGCAGAATATTTCAAAATAGTTGCAGATAATTGGCAATACACATTTCCCCTTAGGCAATATGGTGGACATCTTTAAAAAATGGTCACCAGAGAGACCATTGATAGTGAAAGACTTATATGATTTCAACTTAAATAAAGTATATACATTCAATAGATTTCAATAGATTTTTCCGGAAATACAAAAAAAACATATATTTTATTTTATACAAGTAAAAAGTTACATTCTTAAATTAATTAATCTGGCTCCTCAGATGTGGGAAGAACATCCTCTGGTTGATGTTGTAAAAGTGAGGAAAGGATTGTTATCCTTTGTTTACAAATTTTTGTTGTCTTTAGAAGAAACGTCAGTAGTATTAGACTTGACTTCCCATTGGTCAGCAATGGTCGATTCACCTGACCTCGATACAATGCTTTTAAAGAGTTTGAAGACTACTCAAAAATTGTTTTCTTCATCTCACTATAGAGAAATTCAGTTTAGAGTGCTACACAGAGATTATTTAACCCCACGGAGAGCGGCTAAGTGGAATAAGAATGTACTCAATCTCTGCTCCAAGTGTCACTCTCAGGATCCAAACCTGAATCATTTACTTTGAGGTTGCCCCAAACTTAACCAGTTTTGGATGAAGGTGGAATATTTTCTTTCTAATATAGTAAAAAAGAAAATTCAGCTAACAAGAGAATCTATCCTGTTTTTGAGATCCAATGTCTCCTGGGACAGAGATGTTAACTTTATATTAGTAGCAATAATAACTATTAGAACACTTTTTTTAAATATTGGATTTCCTGTAAGACACCTCCTATTTCAGAGGTGAGGAAAGTATTACTAGATGCATAAATTAAAGCTGCTTATGAATTAAAATTAGGGGGGTACTCAAGAGAAAAATTTTGTAGAAAATGGAAGGCCTTTGTGTGTTTCCAGGGAAATGATTTTGTACATTATATAGAACAAATTATCAATATTAAGTTAAATTAGAGAGGGGACTGGGGGAGGTAGGGTGGGGGAGAGGGGAGGGAGAGAAATATAATTTATTTTTTTATTTTTTTAAATTATGACTTGGACTGTCCGGGAAATGCTATTAAACTTTAGATAAGAAGAAATTTCTTCTGATTTGTTTGTATGTCTTGAGCTTCTGCTTATATTTCTCTTTTTATTTTATTTTCTCCAGTGTACGGAGAAATGTTCGTTATCTCTGTTTTTGTGTGTAATAATAAAAATAAAAAAAAAATAAAAAAAGAAATCAGTCACCGCAAAGATCTGTAGAGTCTGCCATGACTCTAGATGAGAGTCTGGCAGACAGTACAAAGCGCTAGCCAGGGTAAGGGCAGGGGAGGGGTGGGGGATGATATGCGGGTTATGTCTAATTTGGTCAAAAAACTGAAAGGCGTCTTGTAGGATGGGGTATGTTTTGCCTAGGTCTTGTCTATAGTAGGGGGTATCCAAAGAAGATCAGGGGGAGTGAGGTTTGAGGGGAGTAATGAGGCCTCAATGAGGTACCAACATGGAAATATTTCCCTGTTGTTCCAGCTGAGCAGATGTGATAACCTGGCCGCATTGTAATATATGATAAGGTTGGGAATAGCTAGTCCTCCTTTAGCGAGTGGCCTCTCCAGGGTATTTCTGGATGTTCTGGGTCTTTTGTCTTTACAGACATAGGTGGTGATAAGACTCTGTAGCGTATTAAGGATGGGCCAAGGAATATTATGTGGAATGCACCTGAATAGATAAGTTAACTTGGGTAGGAAGGACATCTTGATTGCTGCTATTCTCCCCGTCCATGATATCTCTCTAGATTCCCATGTATTAAGCAATTTAGGGAATTCCTGTAGTCTTTCTGTGTAATTTTTGGAAATAGTGATTGAGGGGTCCAGACTTAAGTATACCCCTAAAACTTTGATTGAGCTCAGATTCCATTGGAATTTGTATGATCTTTGCAGATCAATAAAGTCTTGGGCAGGCATATTAATAGGTAAAGTTTCCGTCTTAGTAATGTTGAGTTTATAATAACTCATCATGCCAATGGTTTTAAGGATTCTAAATACTGAGGACTCTTTGGGAGATGTCAAGAAAAGAGTAATATGATCCGCGTATAGGGAGATTTTATGAGGGTGATTCCCTAAGGATATGCCTCTAGTGTGAGGGTCAATTCTGATGGTTTGAGCAAGGGGTTTACTAGCCAGGGCAAATAGGAGGGGTGATAGCGGGCATCCCTGTCTGGTGCCATTGGCTATGGCAAATGTGCTGGACTGAAAGCCCACCCCTCTAATTATAGCTGAAGGATGTGTGTACAGAGCTAGTACCGCTTGAATAAAGGAGTTCGGGATCTTGAAGTTACTCATAGTCTCCCAAAGATATTCCCATCTGACCCTGTCAAACGCCTTTTCAGCATCCAAAGACAGGGCCAGAAAAGGAGTTCCCCTTCTAGATGCCACAGAAAGGATATCTAAAATATGTCTAGTGGCATCAGGTCTCTCTCTATGTGGGACGAAGCCTACTTGGTCTGAGTGGACTAAAGATGTAATAATCTTCGACAGTCTGTTGGCTAATAATTTAGTGTATAGTTTGGTATCTAAATTGAGTAAAGAGATTGGACGGTAGCTACTGCAGTGGTTTAGGGGTTTCAGGATCGTTACTACGGTAGCTTCTAGAAATTCTGCACTAAGGGAGCCCCTATTCATCACTTCTTGGAACATTCTACATAAAATGGGAGCCAATATGGGCGGTAAAGTTTTTATTAATACAATTTTTACCTCTGTGATTACCTTGTATCTAAGCCTCTGCACACTGCCCCCTTATCTAAAGTTCTTTTGACAGACCTGCATTTTTATCCAATCAGTGCTTACTTAAAAATAACTCCACGGGAGAGAGCACAATGTTATCTATATGGCATGCATGAACTAGTGCTGTCTAGCTGTGAAAAACTGTCAAAATGTACTGAGATAAAAGGGAAGCCTTCAAGGGCTTAGAAATTAGCATATGAGCCAACCTAGGTTTAGCTTTCAACAAAGAATACCAAGAGTACAAAGCAAATTTGATGATAAAAGCAAATTGGAAAGTTGTTTAAAATTGCATGCCCTATCCGAATCATGAAAGTTTAATTTTGACTTGACTGTCCCTTAAAAGGGACATGAAAGTCAAAATTAAACTTTCATGATTCAGATAAAGCACATTTAAATGTACTTAGTTCTCTTGGTATCCTTTGTTGTAAAGCATTTGTACATATGCTCAGCAGCAACAATGCACTACTGGGAGCTAGCTGCCTCATCATTGGTTTACCAGGTGTGCTCAGCTAGCTCCCAGTAGTGCATTGTTGCTGTAGATTACAAGTGGTGCACTAAAGTTAGCATGGGTGGCAATAAGCAATATCACGACTACGCTATCTAGATAGCGTGGTCGCTATATTACAAGTCGAAAGTAAAACTGTTGTGCTCAAGTGCAATCAAAATTTGTACTCAACAGATTAGCGTGGATGAAGTGTAAAGTATAAGGGTTAAAAAACAAACATTTTCCAAGCACAACATAAATACTTTAAAATAAAGTATTACACTCATATATACACTTTCTGATAACATATTTAAAATGATAATATGCCCATTATTTTATATGTACACTTTCTGAAGCTCCAGCTTCAACTGAGCATGTGCAAAAGTGGACAGTATATATATTTATGCTGTGATTGGTTAATGGCTGTCACATGATACAGGGGGAGGAAATTGAATACATTTTTAAATTTGCTAAAAAATATTATATTGCTCATTTCAAATGTAAATGAAGTGCTATTGCATTGTCTTTTTATTGTGCATTTGTCAATTATTTTATTCTACTGTATTAAGTGGTCCCTTAATACTCTGAAGTTGGTATAACAAGTCATTTAGAAAACATTAAAAGGGACATAAAACACAATTTTTTAATTTCATGATTCAGATTGGACACTTTCCAAATTGATTCTATTATCAAATTTGTTTTCTTGGTATCCTTTGTTGAAAAGACAGGAAGTTACACTCAGGTGCATGCACGTCGGCAGCATTATATGGCATCAGTTTTGCAAAAATGCTGTACATTAGCAAGAGCACTAGATGGCAGCACTTATTTCTGACATTTAGTGCTCTAGACGTGCACACTACCTATCTAGATATCTCTTCAATAAAGAATAACATCAGAACAAAGCAAATTAGATAATAGAAGTAAATTGAAAACTTTTTTTTAAATTGCATACTCTGAATCCTGAAAGAAAATGTTGGTGTTTTTTGTCCCTTTAAGGGGAAACAAACTTTTTTAAATTGCATACTCTGAATCATGAAATAAAATGTTGGGGTTTTATGTCCCTTTAAGGGGAAACACATGTTACAGTACAGTGCCCTTGTAATGTCCCTTTAATTTGTGAAAGGTAGGTTCATTAAAGGGACATTAAAACCTATTGTGTTTGTCATTTTGCCTGAACCAGTTATATGGTTTGCAGGTTACAGAATTTACTTTTTGGACTCTTTAGGGAGTATGGGACATAGTACAATTTTTATACAAAAACAAAGGCATTGATTGAAAGTTGCTAATTTAGGGCCAAATTACAAGTGGAACTCAATTTAACGCTCCAGCTTTAGCATTTAACTGTGGTAGAAGTAAGCTTTTGTGCACATCGAGTTGCACTAGTATTATGAGTTGAAAGTAAACTGTTTTCACTTGCGCGCTAACCTGACGAGAGCAAAAAGTCGAACTTCGAATATCGTTCATGCGATAACCTATTCCCCCATAGAAGTTAATGGAGCAAAAAAAGTGGAAAAAACTTAGCCCCCCACTCATGCGCAAACCTGAGCGCATATTCTTAAAGGGACAGTCAACACCAGAATTTTTGTTGTTTAAAAGATAGATTATCCCTTAATTACCAAATCCCCAGTTTTGCATAACCAACATAGTTATAATTATACACATTTTACCTCTGTAATTACCTTGTATCTAAGCCTCAGCAGACTGCCCCCTCATTTCAGTTCTTTTGACAGACTTGCAATTTAGCCAATCAGAGCTGTCTCCATGATAAATTCACGTGCATGAACTCAATGTTATCTATATAAAACACGTGAACTAATGCCCTCTAGTGGTGAAAAACTATCAAAATGCATTTAGATTAGAGGCAGCCTTCAAGGTCTAAGAAATTAACATATGAACCTCCTAGGTTTAGCTTTGAACTAAGAATACCAAGAGAACAAAGCAAAATTGGTGATAAAAGTAAATTGGAAAGTTGTTTAAAATTACATGCCCTATTTGAAACATGAAAGTTTTTTTGGACTTGACTGTCCCTTTAAGTGCGCTAACCCAACATGAAAATATGAATATTTCCCATTACAATGTTCTTTACATAGAAGAAAATATACTTTGTATTCATAAATAAATATGTCTACACATATCTAATGATTATTTGCACAAATATATATTTATACCTATATATATATATTTTTATATGTTCCTTGTTCAGAGAGGAATTGCCTGGTATTTCGGCGCTGGACTGACCGTAATAGGCGGGATCAGACTGATATACTACAGGAAAGTTCTTCTCTGTGAAAAGCATTACTGGGCTAAAAAGATGCACCCAGGTGGTAAATCGCTATAGAACAGGCTAACAATGGTATTGAGCCAGTTGTTCGTTCCTGTGAGTGCACTTTTCTCTGTATGTATTTAGTCTCCCTATGGGAAAAAGGGGCAACCAGACGTGGACTCCTTGCTCAGTGTGCTTAGAGGAATATGGCTACACCTCACTGACGAGGCCCGATGAAGGCTGAAGCGATCGTCTGGGGTTGCTGTGTTCCTTGTTCAGAGAAGAATTGCCTGGTATTTTGGCGCTGGACTGACCATAATAGGTGGGATCAGACTGATATACTACAGGAAAGTTCTTCTCTGTGAAAAGCATTACTGGGCTAAAAAGCTGCACCCAGGTGGTAAATCGCCATAGAACAGGCTAACAATGGTATTGAGCAAGTTGTTCGTTCCTGTGAGTGCACTTCTCTCTGTATGTGTATATATATATATATATATATATATATATATATATATATATATATATATATATAATATCTATTTATAAATACTTATAACATATTCTGCTTTGTACAGAACATTGGAATGTGAAATATTTACAGTAAATACACAATATAACACTTTATTAAATATGAATATTGCATAAATATGTTTTGTCATGGTTTCATCTACTTAAATGAAAAGGGCTCCAATGCACTTATATATACAGTATGTCTTTATACCTCTGAGGAAGAAGGACGAATTTTCTAATCCTTTGAAACGCGTCAGGTGACCTATATATACTAGTTATACTATTTAGAACTGTTTTCAACTTGTGCTGAAACGGTAAATTGATGTTTCTATATACCAGATGGACTTGCTAACTGTGATTGAAACCACGCAAACTCAATCAAGTATCTGAGATCAGGGGTACATACATCACAACATTTAACTTCTGCATGCCTTCTAAATACCTCATTGTTTGCTGAGGCTGTGAAATGTGAGAACAGAAAGCGGTTACTTGCTTTGAGACATTGTGAATAAAATACAGTATTGCGCTATGCGTGTGTCTTTTGTCTCTTTGCACATACGCTTGGAGCCAAGAAGCCACTTCTACCTTACGTGAGGAAGCACTGAAGCTAAACTAGCCCTGCAGTGAACAGAGAGGACTTTGAACTCCAGTAACCTAAATGAAAGACGCGGCTGCACTCGAGTTACTCAAGGGTAAAACATACAAGTTTTATTGAGAATACATAAAAAATACAAATGTCTGGAGGAAAGGAGACCCAATCCTTATGCGTTTTGTGCCCTGCCACACTTATTTAATAAAACTTGTATGTTTTACCTTTGAGCCACTCGAGTGCAGCCGCTTCTTTCATTTTTGTACTTACGGCTTGCTTAGCCGTTGAACGGGCACAGCGCCTAACTACTTTTGGAGCACTTTGCTATCCATAGTAATCTCACCTCCGTCCCTCCCCATGACCACGTTATTATGATGAAGGATCAAGCCCGAATCTAGAGTGGTTCTGTGTGTTTTCTCCTCCAGTAACATACTCTCCTTACGTCTTTGTGATTGAGGTATGTTCCCGGTAAGTACGCACCACACCCCCTGCAGAAGAATCTTTTTGTATTACTGAACTACAGCAATAGGTTGAAATATCTTATATTATAAAAGGCCAGGTATGTTTGTCCGATGTGGACCTCGCTGGAGAGGGGCGGGAGAGGGGCGGAAGAGGGGCGGGAGGGGGCGGGTGGGACTGCTATGCTACAGAAAAAAAAATACCAGCTCCGGGAGAGTTAGGAGAAAGGCGGGTGGGCAGCACCTCGCTGGAGGGGGGCTGGCATGTGTGGGACTGCTACACTACAGAAAAAAAATACCAGTGCCGGGAGGGTTAGGAGAAAGTCGGGTGGGCGACACCTCACTGGAGGGGGGCTGGCGTGTGTGGGACTGCTACACTAAAGAAAAAAAAAATACCAGTGCCGGGAGGGTTAAGAGGGAGGGAGGGAGGTGGGCGGGACCGGGTGGGACCGCTATGCTACAGAAAAAAATCATTTTTGAACAAAGGCCTTGATGACTAGCACTGGGAGGGTTAGGAGGGAGGCGGTGGGTGGCATCTCTCTGGAAGAGGGTGGGAGCGGGTGGGAGCGCTATACTACAGAAAAAAAAATGTTGACAGCAGCAGGAAGGGGAGATGAGGGAGAGGGGATCCAAGTGGATGGGGAGTTGGGCAGCTAGAAACATACCTAGCCTTACACATTTTGGCCCGTGTACACAGGTTTTAAGACTAGTACTATATAAACAACCAGGACTGAGAAAAAACTGCTTCTGTATATTGGGGCCGATTGATACAAATACGTGTATCAATCGTCCCCGATATGTTTAGATATGAAAAGACAATTGGTGGATTGGCACTTCGGTTTCTATATACATAGAAACCGAAGTGCCAATCCACCACTTCTCTTTTCATATCTAAACTCAGTGAGGCTGGATTCAGGAACCTACCCCACTAAGATTAGGATTTGGCTATCCATTTTAACACCTGGTTTAATTTCAAATTCATTAATACATATATATATATATAAAGAGATAGACCTATAATAACATATTAACATATAAATCTGTCGTACATGGTTATTAATTAGCTGAATGAAGGAACTAACAGCACCTAACCCCCCTCCTTTTCTTCAACAAATTTCTATATATGTGTACATATGTATTATTGTGTTGGTATATGTATATATATCTGTAAATACATATCTACACATATAAATACATATGTACACACATATAGACATAGATGATAGATAGATAGATAGATAGATAGATAGATAGATAGATAGATAGATAGATAGATAGATAGATAGATAGATAGATAGATGATAGATAGATAAATAGATAGATAGATTTAGAGTCACAAAACACATAACAAATAATTATGTTTGTATGTATGTATATGTTAAAGCCCTTTGCCTACACCTGAGTCCTCATATCTTTGAGCCCATATAACTTTTTTGTGCAATATTTTTTTTTAAGAATTTTTTATTAGATGGTGTTATTATGAGTGTAACTGTACTTTGTAATGTATTTTTTTGTTTTGTGACACATTTTTGTCTCGCAAAACAGTTAGCCATAGCTCTTAGGACGCACTAACCCAACAACCGTTAACTTCAATTGAGCTCAAGCGATTGCATTTACTTGTAATACGAGCAGAAAACCTGATGCATGCAAGCACCCGCAATAAACCCCTTATCGCTTGTGTGTAACTGAAAGCGCTTCACTCATAATCTAGCCCTTAATTATAGTATGTGTATAGTGTGCGTGTGTGTAGTATGTGTATAGTTTGTGTATATCGTGTGTGTGTAGTATGTGTATGGTGTGAGTTGTGTATAGTGTGTGTGTAGTATGTGTATTGTGTAGAGTGTGTGTGGTGTGTGTGTGTGTGTTATGTGTGTATAGTATGTGTGTGTGTGTAGTATGTGTGTGGTGTGTGTAGTGTATAGTGTATGTGTGTCTTGTGTATAGTGTATGTGTGTCTTGTGTATAGTGTGTGTGTGGTGTGTAATAGTGAGTGTGTGGTGGATAGTGTGCGTATGTTGTGTATAGTGTGTATGGTGTGTGTGTAGTATGTGTGTGTGTATGTTGTGTGCGTGTGTGTGTGTAGTATGTGAATGGTGTGCGTAGTGTATAGTATGTATAGTGAATTGTGTGTGTGTGTAGTATAATGTGTGTGTAGTATGTGTGTGTAGTATGTGTATGGTGTGTGTAGTGTATAGTGTATGTGTGTCTTGTGTATAGTGTATGTGTGTCTTGTGTATAGTGTGTGTGTGGTGTGTAATAGTGAGTGTGTGGTGGATAGTGTGCGTATGTTGTGTATAGTGTGTATGGTGTGTGTGTAGTATGTGTGTGTGTATGCTGTGTGTGTGTGTGTGTGTGTAGTATGTGAATGGTGTGCGTAGTGTATAGTATGTATAGTGAATAGTGTGTGTGTGTGTGTGTGTGTAGTAAAATGTGTGTGTAGTATGTGTGTGGTGTGTAATAGTGAGTGTGTGGTGGATAGTGTGCGTATGTTGTGTATAGTGTGTATGGTGTGTGTGTAGTATGTGTGTGTGTATGTTGTGTGCGTGTGTGTGTGTGTGTAGTATGTGAATGGTGTGCGTAGTGTATAGTATGTATAGTGAATAGTGTGTGTAGTAAAATGTGTGTGTAGTATGTGTGTGTAGTATGTGTATGGTGTGTGTAGTGTATAGTGTATGTGTGTCTTGTGTATAGTGTATGTGTGTCTTGTGTATAGTGTGTGTGTGGTGTGTAATAGTGAGTGTGTGGTGGATAGTGTGCGTATGTTGTGTATAGTGTGTATGGTGTGTGTGTAGTATGTGTGTGTGTATGTTGTGTGCGTGTGTGTGTGTGTGTGTGTGTGTGTAGTATGTGAATGGTGTGCGTAGTGTATAGTATGTATAGTGAATAGTGTGTGTGTGTGTGTGTGTGTGTGTAGTATGTGAATGGTGTGCGTAGTGTATAGTGAATAGTGTGTGTGTGTGTAGTAAAATGTGTGTGTAGTATGTGTATGGTGTGTGTGATGTATAGTGTATATAGTGTGTGTGTGTTGTGTATAATGTGTGTGTAGTATGTGTGTGTAGTATGTGTATGGTGTGTGTGATGTATAGTGTATATAGTGTGTGTGTGTTGTGTATAATGTGTGTGTAGTATGTGTGTGTAGTATGTGTATGGTGTGTGTGATGTATAGTGTATATAGTGTGTGTGTGTTGTGTATAATGTGTGTGTAGTATGTGTATGGTGTGTGTGATGTATAGTGTATATAGTGTGTGTGTGTTGTGTATAATGTGTGTGTAGTATGTGTATGGTGTGTGTGATGTATAGTGTATATAGTGTGTGTGTGTTGTGTATAATGTGTGTGTAGTATGTGTATGGTGTGTGTGATGTATAGTGTATATAGTGTGTGTGTGTTGTGTATAATGTGTGTGTAGTATGTGTATGGTGTGTGTGATGTATAGTGTATATAGTGTGTGTGTGTTGTGTATAATGTGTGTGTAGTATGTGTGTGTAGTATGTGTTGTGTATAATGTGTGTGTAGTATGTGTTGTGTATAATGTGTGTGTAGTATGTGTGTGTAGTATGTGTATGGTGTGTGTGGTGTGGGTCTTGTGTAAACAATTAGTCATATAAAAATCACTTTATAGAATTACTCCAGCATAGAGCCCATATAAAGTTGCTGACTTACATTTGTGTGCTCTTTAAAGGATCACAAAGCCTTGAATTTTTATCCGTAATTACATTATCAGATTTCAATCAGGAACGTTTATATATCATAACTAACCTACTTATACACAAAAACGAAGTTTATAAATCTAATATAATTATATTTTATTTTTTGATTCTGACGTACCTGAAGCCAAACCCCCTAGTATGGGCCGTCCACTAGCAAAACGATTCTCCATTCAAATTTGTTTTTGCGCATATCATTAGAAGCCAATGTCGTCATCATGCGCACGCGCACTTCGTTACTGACATGCCGATGTCGTCATCATGGGCATGCGCACTTCGTTACTTGCATGCCAATGTCATCATCATGCACTTCGTTGCTGACATTTGCGCATGCGCATATTATACCGGTGATACCAGAAGATTTAGAGCATCTGCTGTTTAGACGTAGTCGATGACAAGGTCATTCAATCGCGCATGCGCATTGCGGCGCAATTCCGACATTTTCATAACTCAGGTTATCATGGATGATTGGTGCATGTAAACGAAGATTCGAGCGGTCGGTTTGGAATTCAATAAATTCTTAGAGCAGAATATCTCAATAACGGTAAAAGTATGAAACACAAACCGGATTACAAATATAATTGATACATATTGATTTAACTTTATAGCAACGTTTAGTGTCCCTTTAATATGGGAAACTGTAATAATCTTATTGAGACTTCACTGCCCTTCTGAACAAATACTTAGTCTTTACTTCCTGCTAGAAAAGACATATTATGCTCTTGTTCTCTAACAAACATGACCCATAGAACAAAACACTGCAAGGCCCTTATTCAGAGTAATAGGGTTACACAAACAGTAAATATTAGCTTTTTTTATTTCTACAGAAAAACATAGTGCACGTGTACAAACAATTCATATAAGGTGATGTTAACTCACTCCTGTCCTGTGGACTTCACTGTGCCTGATCAGATGTCACCATTATACCTTGTGGGCCGGAAAACCCTCCCTGTAACGTTGTATAAAGTAAACATGTTGCTATGTTTACACAGTTTTATTGTTGATGTGTTTCTAGGGAGATCGTGTAAACTGAGCTGACCTCCTTCCATTGAACAAATTATTCAATTCTTAACCCAAACAAGCAAACTGACTCCTAACCCTTCTTTATCTTTAGCATCAGACCTTCTGTTCTGGGCGTCAACAATGTTACAAACATCAACTCTAATGGGTAATGGTATATCCATCAAAGGTTCTTATTTATCTTAGATAAGAAAGACAACTTCCGATTTTATCCTATAGAGAATGTACATGTTTAGGCATATTAACCCTATTAACTAATTCTGTAGAATAACATAAGTAGATTTGTTTTTTTTTATTTTAAATGGAAAGGAAAGTCAAAATTAAATTTATATGATTCAGATAGAGAATGCAATTTTAAGATACTTTTAAATTCACTTATTTTTTTTAAATTTACTTTGGTCTCTTTCTATCTTTGTTGAATAAGAATATGTACATATCCTACACTTCTGGGAACTAGCTGGTGATTGGTGGATACACACATTTGCCTCTTGTCATTAGTTCACCAGGGGCTAGATTACGAGTGGAGCGCTATTTATTACACCTGTTTGCATGTTAACGATAGAAGTAAGCTTTTTGTGTGTCAGGTATCACGCGTATAACAAGTTGGAAGTAACCCGATCACGTTTTCTCATGTGCGATAACCATGAAAAATTTATATTTAACATTCCAATGTTCTTCACATAGTAGAATATATTCTATTTATTCTTAAATACATATTTCTACATATATCTGATGACTTTTGGTAAAATATATATATACCGGTATACACCTATATAGATATATATATAGATATATTTATAGGAATATCTATTTTAAAATACTTAGAACATATTCCCCTATGTACAGAACATTGGAATGTGAAATATTTACAGTACATGCACAGTTAAACACTTATTAAATATAAATATTCTATAAATATGTTTATTGTTAGTGTTTCACTAATCCAACATTCATGCTAGTTTATATATCATAAAGAGTAAACATATAAATATAGAGGGGAACTGCGATTTTAAAAAGGGGAGATAAGACTCCTGTGAAGGCACCCCTGACACGCGTTTCACATAACACGTGTCAGGGGTGCCTTCACGGGACTCAAACCTCCCCTTTTTAAAAATTGCATACCGCAGTTCCCCTCTGTATTTCTATGTTTACTCTTTACGAATACAAACTAGCACGAATGTTGGATTAGTGAAGGTTAACAATAAACTTGGTCCCGGATTGAAGAAGACTTAGCCCAAGTTGGATGTATGAATGATTACTTGCTGAGTGGTATAATCTATACAGGATAATATTAAGGGCTCTGTGAGCAATTCTACACTACCTACCTAATGCTAACAATATTTTTTATTTATTTATCTTGTGGCGGTAAATTGTATTTGAGAATCTATTTTCCAACTTTAAGTACTACATAATTATATTGTGGAACAGCAGTTTTGTGTTTTTCATTTTATTATTTTCGTATCATAAATACTTACTGGTTATTCACTAAATAATAATTAGGGATAAATAATCTTATAAAATCATATAGAAAGAGGGGCTTACTTGAGAGCCCCACAAACAATAGAAATGATATATTTTGGTTCTTCGTTCATGAAATCCTGACTGTCACACACTGTAATTTTTCTTTCTTTTCCTTGAACTTTTATAACTATCCAATCAAGTATTTCTGAATGCAGCAAGTATCTTGTCCAATTAGATAAAATTAATTTAATTTGAACTAATAAAAGGTTTATTTTAGTACATACTCTCTTTTCTTCTCTAAGTGATTTTTAACTTAGTATAACTAAGTAATATTTGACCATTGTCCGGCTCACAACTCTGTCTTATGTTTTAAGCCACAGGATATAGTCTTTAGTAGCACTTATATATATGTCTATATATGTATACAGCTGTATTTATGTGTTTATATTTGTATATATGACTGTAAATACATATATACATATACAAATACATAAAAACATATATACACACATATATAGACACACATATATACTAAGACACACATATATGTATATATACTGTATATATATATATATATATATATATATATATATATATATATATATATATATATATATATATATTAGGGCGAAAGAAAGAGACAGCGCAACCCCACATCAAGGTAGTAGTTTCACAATTTTAATTCACACACAAAAGTAATGCACTTACAAACATACAGTAAAGATGTCGCATTAATCCCTTTATAGGGAACAGCAAGAGGCAAGTCCCAGTTCTTTCAGGAATCTTATTCAGCTCCACGGCTATCAATACTGCCGCTTCGATATTGCTTGCTGACACACAGTCTCAATGAATCAGAGCCGTCCTTGGCTCCGCCCCCAACGCGTTTCGTCTGTGCTATCCAGACTTTCTCAAGAGGAAGTGATGCTGTCTGGCATGATCCCATGAGTCACTATTTACATCCGCTTGTGGATTCTGATTGGATGATCACTAACCTATCCGGTATTAGTATGCGGACAAGCCTCTCTTGTTGTACGTGATAAATTCAGCTTTAGACTAAAGCAAACATCTAATCTCTCATAACGATATATGGCTGTTCAATCTTAAACACTTAAAATTTACAATTTAATAGACAACGAAAAATGCACAATACAAATTAATATAAACAGCGTAAAAATGTAAAAAATGTAAAACTGCAACATTGCCTAAATCACAAATTACTATAATATTATTATTAAAAACCACGATATTTGCATATCGTGGTTTTTAATAATAATATTATAGTAATTTGTGATTAAGGCAATGTTGCAGTTTTACATTTTTTACATTTTTTACATTTTTACGCTGTTTATATTAATTTGTATTGTGCATTTTTCGTTGTCTAGTAAATTGTAAATTTCAAATAAGGATATCTAAAAAATGAAGCAAAATAAATAATAGAAGTAAATTGTAATGTTGTTTAAATTTGTATGTTCTATCTGAATCATGAAAGAAAGATTTTGGGTTTAGTGGCCCTTTAAGTCAGCAGGACATTGCCTTAAAGCACTGGTTTCAAACATGTCCTCAGACCTCCCCAACAGGCCAGCTTTTCAGGATTACTATGGGTGAGAGCAAGTGTTTACTAATGTTTATTAATCCGCTGATTATTTCACCTGTGCTCTAGTTATTATTATTATCAGAGCGCCAACAGGTTCTGCAGCTCCAGTTGTAGAGCGCCAACAGGTTCCGCAGCACCAGTGCCTTAAAGGGACATGAAACCCAAACATTTTTTTTCATGATTTAGAAAGAGCATACAATTTTAAACAACTTTCCAATTTACTTCTATAATCTAATTTGCTTTGTTCGCTTGGTATCCTTTGTTGAAAAGCATACCTAGGTAGGCTCAGGAGCTGGGAGCTAGCTAAGCATAAGTCTAGCCTACAAACTAGATAAGTTTATACTTTTAGGAAATATTGGGCAGACTTGCTGGGCCTATGACTCTTATCTGCCACCAAAATCTATTTTCTATGATTCTATAATGGCTAAAAACATATAAGTTTGAAGGAAAAGAGGAATCCTGTGAATCTCCAACTTTTTTACTTTTAAGACCAATAGTGAGTGTTACATCCAAGACGCAAAATCAAAGCTAAAATAGGCTAGACATAAGACCTGCAAACGGCCAGTCTTACGCGTTTTGGCTCACAAGTGGCCTTGCACATAGACCAAACACATATACCTCTTCTCATTGGCTCACCAGATGTTCTTAGCTCAGTAGTGTACTGTTGCACTGGAGCTAACATTTCAATAGATATACACAATTATAAACAATTAATAGTGCAATAATAAACATATTAGAGCATTTTCTTTTTCCACTCTTCTGTCCCTTTAAAGGGACACTCGAGTCAAAATAAACTTTTATGATTTAGATAGAGCAGCAGTTTTAAGACACTTTCTAATTTACTTCCATTATCAAATTTTGCACAGTCTTTTTATATTCACACTTTCTAGGGAACAAGATCCTACTGAGCATGTGTGCAAGCTCCCAGGGTATACGTATACTAGTCTGTGATTGGCTAATGTCTGTCACATGATACAGGAGGAAGGAAAATGGGAGGAAAAAATAAATTTGTCAGAAAAAAATCTACTGCTTATTTGAAATTCAGAGTAAGGGGTCGATTTATGAAGCAGCGGATGCTGCTTCTGATCCACTCCGCATTTAGATCTGCCTGAAGCAGAAATTAAGAAGCAGCGGTCCTAAGACCTCTGCTCCTTAACTCGTCATCCACCTCTGAGGTGGCGGACAGCAATCAGCCCGATCGAATACGATCGGGTTGATTGACATCCCCTGCTAGCGGCCGATTGGCCGCGAATCTGCAGGGGGCGGTATTGCACCAGCTGGTGCAATGATAAATGCCGACAGCGATGTGCAGTGGACATGATATGCTACATCGTATCATGTCTGCACGCACCTACCCTGTATTTTTATTATGTACTTGTTAAGTGTGAAATTCTACTGCATTGAGTGGTCCTTTAAAGGGACATTAAACACTTTGAGATGGTAATATAAAATGATAAATTGTATATAATAAAACAACTCTGCAATATACTTTCATTATTTATTTTATCCTCTTTGCCTGTAATTACATTCTGAAATTGTGAGCTTTTCAGTTCCTGTTAGAAATGGAAGTGCAGAACACTGTTAAATCCATCACAACCATTGGCTGCACACTCTAGTAACCTATTTATAACTGACCCTAATTGGCCACAGCAGAGAAGGTAACACAAGTTACAACATGGCAGCTCCCAGTGTTTTATAGACACTAAAACTTTACACTTATTTTGTCACTATTTAAACAACTAATGAAATTTTAAAAAATACATCTACATGTTAGTCATGGACTAATCTTTTCTTTTAATGCATCATTCTATCTAGCATGTATTTAGTGTTTAATGTCCCTTTAAGCACTCTATTATTGTTAACATTCATGCAACAATACAATTCTCTAACAAAAATAGATTTAATCATTGCATTACCACGTCCCTTAAAATATACTGGACATACAAATAATGTTTCTTATTAAAATAATTTTAATTATGGAAATAGTCTGATTTTTTTTTTTTTTTAAACACTGACTAAAATACAGATCTGCCTTATTTTACACAAATAGTTTTCCTTAAGGTAATATACCCACCCAAGGAATTCTAAGAATATATCCTACTTTTCCTTTCCATTCAATTTCCTTATTTTCCTTTCTTAAAATAAATGTGACATTTAGGCAATTTTTTAACAGTAGTCTAAAAATGAGAAATAAGTCACAGGTAGGAAAAAACGACATAATGCAATGGTTTCATAATCTGCACATAGTTGATGTTTTCCTTTACTTGCCCCGCATAATAATTTTATTGGTGATGTGTAAAAATAAGTACAAAATTTGCTGGCATCAAAGGAATATAAAACCCATTTTTTTCTTTCATAATTCAGATAGAGCATGCAATTTTAAGCAACTTTATAATTTACTTCTATTATCATATTTTCTTTGTTTTCCCTTGGTATCTTTATTTGAAAAGCAGCAATGTAAGCTTAGAAGCCGCCTATTTTTGCTTCATAACCTGGGTAGCACTTGCTGAGTGGTGAATATATGTGATCATAGGAGTAAATTGGAAAGTTGCTTAAAATTGCTCTATCTGAATCATGAAAGAAAAAAATTGGGTTTCATTTCCCTTTAATAATCTAATTTAATAAAATAATCACATCTGCAGCCAGTACTCCAGTTTTAGTGATGGGAGTTAAGAGGGAGTGCAGAATTTTTGCATGGTAAAGTAAGAGTAGCAAACCTACTCAACAGAGGGTGCTTCTCAAAGGAAACTCCGTAATAAGCAATAGTAATATTATACATGCTTCTCTGTAAAATGATTTTTAGAGTGTATATATATATATATATGTGTATATATATATATATATATATATATATATATATATATATATATATATATATAATCTTTCTCTCTTTTATTATATCTTTTCATGTGACAACACTGAAGAAATGACACATTGCTACAATGTAAAGTAGCGAGTGTACAGTCTGTATAAAAGAGTAAATTTGCTGTCCCCTCAAAATAACTCAACACACAGCCATTAATGTCTAAACCGTTGGAAACAAAAGTGAGTACACCCCTAAGTGGAAATGTCCAAAGTTGGCCCAAAGTGTCAATATTTTGTGTGGCCACCATTATTTAACCCTCTTGGGCATGTAGTTCACCAGAGCTTCACAGGTTGCCACTGGAGTCCTCTTCCACTCCTCCATGACAACATCATGGAGCTGGTGGATGTTAGAGACCTTGCGCTCCCCCACCTTCCATTTGAGGATGCCCCACAGATGCTCAATAGAGTTTAGGTCTGGAGACATGCTTGGCCAGTCCATCACCTTTCCCCTTAGCTTCTTTAGCAAGGCAGTGGTCGTCTTGGAGGTGTGTTTGGGGTTGTTATCATGTTGGAATACTGCCCTGTGGCCCAGTCTCTGAAGGGAGGGGATCATGCTCTGCTTCAGTATGTCACAGTACATGTTGGCATTAATGGTTCCCTCAATAAACTGTAGCTCCCCAGTGCCGACAGCACTGCTTGACTGTAGGTAAGACACACTTGTCTTTGTATTCCTCACCTGGTTTCCGCCACACACGCTTGACACCATCTGAGCCAAATACGTTTATCCTGGTCTCATCAGACCACAAGACATGGTTCCAGTAATCCATGTCCTTAGTCTGCTTGTCTTCAGCAAACTGATTGTGGGCTTTCTTGTGCATCATCTTTAGAAGAGGCTTCCTTCTGGGATGACAGCCATGCAGACCAATTTGATGCAGTGTGCGGCGTATGGTCTGAGAACTGACAGGCTGACCCCCCCACCCCTTCAACCTCTGCAACAATGCTGGCAGCACTCATACGTCTATTTCCCAAAGACAACCTCTGGATATGACGCTGAGCATGTGCACTCAACTTCTTTGGTCAACCATGGCAAGGCCTGTTCTGAGTGGAACCTGTCCTGTGAAACCGCTGTATGTTCTTGCCCACCGTGCTGCAGCTCAGTTTCAGGGTCTTGGCAATCTTCTTATAGCCTTGGCCATATTTATGTAGAGAAACAATTCTTTTTTTCAGATCCTCAGAGAGTTCTTTGCCATGAGGTGCCATGTTGAACTTCCAGTGAACAGTATAAGATAGTGTGAGAGCGATAACACCAAATTTAACACACCTGCTCCCCATTCACACCTGATACCTTTTAACACTAATGAGTCACATGACACTGGGGAGGGAAAATGGCTAATTAGGCCCAATTTGGAAATTTCCACTTAGGGGTGTACTCACTTTTGTTGCCAACGGTTTAGACATTAATGGCTGTGTGTTGAGTTATTTTGAGGGGACAGCAAATTTACACTGTTATACAGGCTGTACGCTCACTACTTTACATTGTAGCAAATGTAATAAAATATTTACAAAAATGTGAGGCATGTACTCACGTTTGAGAGATACTGTATATATGTATGTATGTATATATCTATATATATATATATATATATATATATATATATATATATATATATATATATATATATATATATATATATATACAGTATATATGTGTGTGTGTATATATATATATATATATATATATATACATATATACTGTATATACATATAAATATAAAATATATATAGGTACATACCTACTATGCCGCATACTGCAATGCCCCTCAGCACCTGGGCCCTGGTGCCACCTGCTGCACAACTGGTAGTTTCACCACTGATATGGGCTAGATCATGTTCCAGTTGTAAACTTAATTGGTAGTAATTACAAACATTTTTATAGTTTTAATAGAGATTTTTGTTATTGCTAAACAGTTGTTCAGCTTGTAACTGAAATGTGATCTTGAGCTATGTGTTGTCCAGAGGTAACAATATGACAAGCTTTACTGCTCAAGAAGAGAGGATGGGGGTTATACGGGAGACATATGAGGGTCATAAGTCGCCTCAGAGGTCGCCAGTTGTCCACAACCAAACTACACTCTGATTGATCAAATGTTGGTTATCTCTGTGAATTAATGTTACTGTTGAACAATGGCTTGCAGTTGCCTTTTCTACTGAGAACTGAGCACCTTGTAGAGTTTCTCCAGGGTAAAGTGAATAACTTAAGATACAAAAATAAGGATCAAGCGCTGAACGGAAATACACAAACAATCAAGATAATGAAAGAATTCTCTTATATCCTACGTAAAACACCAAAGTCCTGTATATAAGAGCAGTCCCAAGTGTAAAATAATCCATTATCCAAAGTGCAAAAACAAAAAAGATATCTTTAAAATTCCCGTCCACGGCCTTCAAAGCTGTTTAAAAATCCTTTTCTTCTCCGCAGTGTCCTGTCTTTTCAGCCGCTTGGCCCCAAAGTAAGGGTGATGTCAGTTGTGTTTGTTTTTGGCGGTTCCTTTATAGGGATTTAACTAAACACCACATCTAGTGGTCTCGTAATGAAGTGGATTAAACAGACTAGTACGGTGGCCTGCACATTCAAAACAGAGTAACGCGTTTCAAATCTTTTTCAAGCTAAGCTTGTTTTAAATCATATGCACGCTTATATTTAGAGACGCATATTTTCTGTGGTAATTGTATTTACTCAGGATCTAAACATTTCTTGTAGATAATCCATTTAACTATAGTTATATTATATAAAATAAGAGGTCAAAAGTAAACAATAAAAATATGCTAACAAATTTAAAGAAAAATGAGAAGACAATAAGCAACAATATATCAGTATGTGTATATCTTCAGGAATATGTAAAAGGATTATCCTATTTCAGAGACTCTAAAGTTGTGTTATGCATATTCGATACTCTGAATTGGAAAGATGATTATTTGATTGCTACTTGTGATGTATCTGCACTGTATACGAGCATCAAACATGAAGATGTCACAGAGGCTTCAAAATTCTATATTAAATTTTAAGAAAAGAACAGAGAATGTTTATTTTATAGTGTAAAATATACCTTGTCCCATAAATATTTTTTGATGAATTCTTCCTACAATTATGTGGTACAGACATGGGGACCAGATTAATTCCCAGTTACGCTAATCTTTTTATGGGTCTGTAGGAACATATATTTTTAGACTGTAACACAGCTTTAAAAATGCTGCAAATTTCCTGAACCAGCTATTTGATTTGCAGCATTTTGCTTTGTGGCCATCTAGACAAAAATAATGTGTTTAATGTCTTTTTAAAGCTACCAGCTACCCTTTAGTTCCTGTTTGCTTGTCCTGTGTTCCACACAGGCAACCTGAGAGGTAAAGAAGGGAGAATAGGGTGCTCAAATAAATCAAATAAAGGTAGGAAAAGCTGGAAGAGGATGGCATCCCCACTTCTTCCCCTCTACCCATGATGCTTAGCTTTGTGGCAATTATTTTGCACCCCCAATTGGTATGGTCTAGGACTTCCTCTGCACATAGCAAATACAGTATAGAACACTCCTGTGCAATATCAAATGATTCAAATTGTATCACCTCTCAATAATTGCATTATTTCTAAGAAGACAAGTATAGTATTTCCTCTTATGAACAATCAAAAACAAATACTCTAGAAAGACTATATTGAAAATACAGGCCCCAAAGTAAAAACTTAATGCAACAAAAGAGAAGACACCTATGATCACTGACACACAAGTTAGAACATTGAAACAAATTTGAGTACACCTGTGGTTTCAAATGAGCTTAATTGCATGAATATGGCTATAAAATAATCTGTAAACACCAAAACTTTCTAAAATTTGTACCTATTACCTGAGTCTATCTGCATGTCTACATCATGGCTCCACATGGTAAAGATTTACCAGAGGAATTGAAATATCTGATTGTGAGACTTCACAAAGATGGAAAAGGATACAGGAAGATCAGTGAACTACTAAAATCAGTGAAAACACAATTGCAGCAGTAATCAGGAGATATAGAACGAACCATAGTACCACTAATCAGAGCCGCAGTGGTCGTCCTCCGAAAATGACGCCACGGACAATGCCCTACTTGCACATTCTAACTCATAAAAACAGACTGCTTCAGACTTAACTCAGGGGTTATCAATGAAAATTGGAGTTTCTGTGACAGCTCAGACAGTGCAAAGGACATTGCAGAATGTCAACCTCTACGGCCTCTGAGGATTGAGTCTGTCATCCAAAATAAAGGTCGACATATGAAGTATTGAAAAAAATAAAAGATTTGAATCTCAGTATTGAAATGTATATTGATTTCTGTTGCATTGAGTTCCCACTGCAGAATTTTTTATATAGTTTATCTAAACTGTTAGTTTTTAGTTTCACATAAAATCAAATACCCAACTGTAAAACTTAGAAGTTATGTTATTACTGTAAGGTGATTCAATTCTGAATCATTTGACATTTAAGTGATGTTGCAATGTGCTGTACTTACTTCTGTTGCATACTGTAATTATACCATTATTGTTACTCCTCCCTTATTATGGATAATATAAAAGTTAGATTAAAGCATTAAAGGACCATTAAACTTGACATTTCAACATTTCATTATTGCAAGTGAAACATTATTGCAATGTACATTCATTATTTATTTTGCAGCATGTTGCTGTAAAATACATCTAAACATTGTACTTGTTTCACTTCCTCACAGGGCAATTTATGTGAGCTTTTGTTTACTTTTCCTTCACAAGAGGGCAGGTTAAACTAGTCTGCACATTTGCAAACATACGCCTAGATTACGAGTTTTGCGTTATGAGAGGTGCATTGCTAACTTGCAGTTTTTTCTCACCGCTCACTTTCCTACAGCGCTGGTATTACTATTTACTAACTACCTAGCTAAAATAAATACAAAAGTACCTGTAAAATAAAACCTAACCTAAGTTAAACTAACACCTAACACTACAATTAAATAAATTAAATAAAAATTAGCTAAATTACCACAAAAAAAAAACTAAATTACAGAAAATAAAAAACAAATTACAAGATATTTAAACTAATTTCACCTAATCTAATAGTCCTATCAAAATAAAAAAGCCCCCCAAAATAGTTAATAACTATTTAGTAACTATTCTAACTAGATAAAATAAATACAAACTTGCCTGTAAAATAAAAATAAACCCTAAGATAGATACAATGTAACTATTAGTTATATTGTAGCTAGCTTAGGGTTTATTTTTCTAGATAATTATTTAGTTTTAAATAGGAATTATTTAGGTAATGATAGTAATTTTATTAAGATTTATTTAAATTATATTTAAGTTAGGGGGTGTTAAGGTTAAGGTTAGACTTAGGTTTAGGGGTTAATAACTTTAGAATAGTGGTGGCGACGTTGGGGGCGGCAGATTAGGGGTTAATAAATGTAGGTAGGTGGCGGCGATGTTAGGGGCGGCAGATTAGGGGTTAATAATATTTAATTAGTGTTTGTGAGGCAGGAGTGTGGCGGTTTAGGGGTTAATATGTTTATTATAGTGGTGGCGATGTCCGGAGCGGCAGATTAGGGGTTAAAAATGTATTATAGTGTTTGCAATGCGGGAGGGCCTCAGTTTAGGGGTTAATAGGTAGTTTATGGGTGTTAGTGTACTTTTTAGCACTTTAGTTATGAGTTTTATGCTACAGCTTTGTAGTGTAAAACTCATAACTACTGACTTTAAAATGCGTTACAAATCTTGGCGGTAGAGGCTGTACCGCTCACTTTTTGGCCTCCCAGGACAAACTCGTAATACCAGCACTATGCAAGTCCCATAGAAAAAAGGCTTTACGAAATTTACGTAAGTTGGTTTGCGGTAAGGCCAAAAAAGTGTGCGGTACACTTATACCTGCAAGACTCGTAATAGCAGCAGGCGTGAAAAAGCAGCGTTAGGACCTGTTAACGCTGCTTTTTTACCTTAACGCACAACTCGTAATCTAGCCGATAGTTTGTGCTATATCTGAATATTAGTTTGTGATTGGTTAACAAGGGTTCCTTTGTTCTAAGGGACAGGGAAATCAGTTAAAAGAATAACCATAAAAAATATACTCATTTCACAAAACAATGCTGCAGTTTTCATTGCAAAATTATTCTTATATATGAAAGTCTATAATCATGTAGTTTACAATTTGTTTTTAATGTCCCTTTAAAAACTTACGCCTAGATTTAGAGTTCTGCGTTAGCCGTCAAAACCAGCATTAGGGGTCCTAATGCTGGTTTTGGCCGCCCGCTGGTATTTAGAGTCAGTCAGGAAAGGGTCTAACGCTCACTTTTCAGCCACGACTTTTCCATACCGCAGATCCCCTTACGCCAATTGCGTATCCTATCTTTTCAATTGGATCTTTCTAACGCCGGTATTTGGGGTCTTGGCTGAAGTGAGCGTTAGAACTCTAACGACAAGACTCCAGCCGCAGAAAAAAGTCAGGAGTTAAGAGCTTTATGGGCTAACGCCAGTTCATAAACCTCTTAACTACTGTGCTCTAAAGCAGTGATTTTCAACATTTTTTTTTCCGTGGCACACTTTTTTACATTAAAAAATCCTGTGGCACACCACCATCACAAAATTTTACAAAATCACACATTGTAGCCTAATACAGCATATATTAGACATCATAATGATTGTCTGTGAATGAATGTCAATATGTCATGGCTGTAAATGATGCCTGTCTGTCTGCCTGAAGAGCCTGTCACATTAAAACAAGCAAAATTTAAAAAATATGTCACACTGTTCTTAGTCTGCCGTGGCACACCTGAGGATCTTTCACGGCACACTAGTGTGCCGTGGCACACTGGTTGAAAAACACTGCTCTAAAGTACACTAACACCCATAAACTACCTATGTACCGCTAAACCGAGGTCCCCCCACATCGCCGCCACTATAATACATTTTGTAACCCCTAATCTGCCGACCGTACATTGCCGCCACTTACATTATACCTATGTACCCCTAATCTGCTGCCCCTAACATCGCCGACACCTATATAATATTTATTAACCCCTAATCTGCCCTACCCCAATGTCGCCGCTACCTACACTTATTAACCCCTAATCTGCCGACCGGACCTCGCCACCACTATAATAAATGTATTAACCCCTTAACTGCCTCACTCCCGCCTCAAAAACCCTATAATAAATAATATTAACCCCTAATCTGCCCTCCCTAACATCGCTGACACCTAACTTCAAGTATTAACCCCTAATCTGCTGACCGGACCTCACCGCTACTATAATAAATGTATTAACCCCGAAAGCTAAGTCTAACCATAATCCTAACACCCCCCTAAGTTAAATATAATTTAAATCTAACGAAATAAAATAAATCTTATTAAATAAATTATTCCTATTTAAAGCTAAATACTTACCTGTAAAATAAACCCTAATATAGCTACAATATAAATAATAATTATATTGTAGCTATTTTAGGATTAATATTTATTTTACAGGCAACTTTGTATTTATTTTAACCAGGTACAATAGCTATTAAATAGTTAATAACTATTTAATAGCTACCTAGTAAATAATTACAAAATTACCAGTAAAATAAATCCTAACCTAAGTTACAATTAAACCTAACACTACACTATCAATAAATTAATTAAATAAACTACCTACAATTATCTACAATTAAATCGACTAAACTAAATTACAAAAAACAAACAAACACTAAATTACAAAAAATAAAAAAAGATTACAAGAATTTTAAACTAATTACACCTACTCTAAGCCCCCTAAAAAAATAACAAAGCCCCCCAAAATAAAAAAAATGCCCTACCCTATTCTAAAATAAAAAGTTTACAGCTCTTTTACCTTACCAGCCCTTAAAAAGGCCTTTTGCGGGGCATGCCCCAAAGAAAACAGCTCTTTTGCATTTAAATAAACATACAATACTCCCCCCAACATTACAAGCCACCACCCACATACCCCTAATCTTACCCACCCAAACCCTCCTTAAAAACCTAACACTAAGCCCCTGTAGATCTCCCTACCTTATCTTCACCACGCCGTCCAGAAGAGGCTCCGAAGTCTTCATCCTATCCGGCAAGAAGAGGTCCAGAAGAGGCTCCGAAGTCTTCATCCTATCCGGCAAGAAGAGGAGATCCGGACCGGCAAACATCTTCATCCAAGCGGCATCTTCTATCTTCATCCATCCGACGAGGAGCGGCTCCATCTTCAAGACCTCCGGCGCGGAACATCCTCTTCTCCCGACGACTAGACGACGAATGAAGGTTCCTTTAAGGGACATCATCCAAGATGGCGTCCCTCGAATTCCGATTGGCTGATAGGATTCTATCAGCCAATCGGAATTAAGGTAGGAAAAATCTGATTGGCTGATTGAATCAGCCAATCAGATTCAAGTTCAATCCGATTGGCTGATTGGATCAACCAATCAGATTTAGCTCGCATTCTATTGGCTGATCGGAACAGCCAATAAAATGCAAGATCAATCTGATTGGCTGATTGGATCAGCCAATCCGATTGAACTTGAATCTGATTGGCTGATTCAATCAGCCAATCAGATTTTTCCTACCTTAATTCCGATTGGCAGATTAGGGCAGCAGATTAGGGGTTAATAAATGTAGGTAGGTGACGGCAATGTTAGGGGCGGCAGATTAGGGGTTAATAATATTTAACTAATGTTTGTGATGCGGGAGTAAGGCGGTTTAGGGGTTAATATGTTTATTATAGTGGCTTAGGGGTTAATAATTATAATGTAGGTGGCGGCGATGTTGGGGCAGCAGATTAGGAGTTAATAAGTATAATGTAGGTGGCGACGATGTCCGGAGCGGCAGATTAGGGGTTAATAAGTATAATGTATGTGGCGACGATGTCGGGGCGGCAGATTAGGGGTTAATAAGTGTAAGATTAGGGGTGTTTACATAAATTTAGTTTCCCCATAGGAATCAATGGGGCTGCGTTACTGAGCTTTACGCTGCTTTTTTGCAGGTGTTAGGCTTTCTATCAGCCAGCTCTCCCCATTGATGTCTTTGGGGAAATCGTGCACGAGCACGTACAACCAGCTCACAGTTGACTTAAGCAGCGCTGGTATTGGAGTGCGGTTTTGCTCTACGCTCACTTCTTGCCTTTAAACGCCGGGTTTAGGAAAACCTGTAATACCAGCGCTGTAGGTAAGTGAGCGGTGACAATAACGTGCAAGTCAGCACCGCACCCCTCATAACGCAAAACCCATAATTTAGCCGTATATTAATATAACAATGTTGGTTTTGGAAAGATGGGGAATATCTTTGTAAACAATAAACATTTTGGAGTAGACTGTTCCTTTAAGATGCTCCATTTGCAGCTTTTGAGACTATGGGGCAGATTTATTAAGCAGTGTATGCTGCTTATTCCTCGCAAGCATTCTGGCTCACCCGAAACGGGAGTTAAGAAGCAGCGGTCTTAAGACTGCTGCTCCTTAACTCGTCCGCCACCTCTGAGGTGGTGGACTGCAATCATCCCAATCAGATACGATCGGTCTGATTGAAAACCCCTGCTAATGGCCGATTGGTGTGGGGGGCAATGCTTGTGCCCAACATTTTCCGCCCAACATTTGATAAATCGGCCCCTATGAGTGAACATGGAGCTGCAAATTTAAGAAGCAGAAACTGCATTTTTTTGTATCTCCACCACCTCAGAGGTGGTGAAATCAATAAACTGTGACACTCATTTGGTTACGCAGGGGGCGGCATTGCACAATAAACCTCCTATGCAATATTACATTTTGCCATGTGACATCGCAATTGACAGTTGCAGACGGACAGGTTCCCTACTTGAAAATTATGATAAATTTCTCTTGTAAAGGTGTATCCAGTCCACGGGTTCATCCATTACTTGTGGGATATTCTCCTTCCCAACAGGAAGTTGCAAGAGGACACCCACAGCAGAGCTGTCTATATAGCTCCTCCCCTAACTGCCACCCCCAGTCATTCTCTTGCAACTCTCGACAAGATAGGAAGTGTAAGAGAGATGTGGTGACTTAGTGTAGTTTTTACCTTCAATCAAGAGTTTGTTATTTTTAAACGGTACCGGCGTTGTACTGTTTTACTCTCAGGCAGAAATTAGAAGAAGAATCTGCCTGGAGGTTGATGATCTTAGCGGTTTGTAACTAAGGTCCATTGCTTCAGTTGGGGGGACGGTTTGAAGATTACCTGCTTTGAGGTATGTTCAGTATATTTATTTCTAGAGAGATGATAAGGTCTAGAAAATGCTGACAGAGCCTTGTATATTTGAGGTAAGCCTGATGCAGTGATTTAACAACGACTGGGTTCATGCTTACATAAAAGGGTAATATTCATGTTAATACTCATATTACTTAGTGTCAAAACGTTTGCATGGTTTATAGAAAAACGTTTTTTCTCTGAGGCTGATAAATCTTTATTTGGGGCCTAGTTTCCCACATGGCTAGTAAGATTACTCCTAGGAGTACTTTTTTAAGGCCCTCTGACATCGAGTGCAGGGTGGGAGGGGCCTATTTTCACGCTTTAAATGCGCAGTTGATATTCAGACAGAGACATCCAGTTTCCCTAAAGGAGTCCTCTGGCATCTAGGACCACTATAGAGGTTTTTTTTTTCCTGCAAAAATCGTGTTTAAGGGCAGGTAGGAGCCACAGCAGAGCTGTGGCAGTGTGTTTGACTGTTTATTAACGGTTTTAACGGTTTTCAAATCCGGTTTGGGGCCTAAGGGGTTAATCATCCATTTGCAAGTGGGTGCATTGCTGCTTTAGTCCCTTATACTACTTTTTAACACTGTTTTGCAGTTTATGTGGTAGTTTTTTTCTCTTAAAGGCACAGTACCGTTTAATTGCTGTTTCACGTTTTTTAAAGTGTTTTCCAAGCTTGCTGGTCTTATTACTAGTCTGTTAAACATGTCTGACATAGAGGAAACTCCTTGTTCATTATGTTTAGAAGCCATTGTGGAACCCCCTCTGCACATAGCAAATACAGTATAGAACACACCTGTGCAATATCACTTAAATATCAAATGATTCAAATTGTATCACCTCTCAATAATTGCATTATTTCTAATATGACAAGTATAGTATTTCCTCTTATGAACAATCAAAAACAAATACTCTAGAAAGACTATAATGAAAATACAGGCCCCAAAGTAAAAACTTAATGCAACAAAAGCGAAGACACCTATGATCACTGACACACAAGTTAGAACATTGAAACAAATTTGAGTACACCTGTAGTTTCAAATTAGCTTAATTGCATGAATATGGCTATAAAATTATCTGTAAACACCAAAACTTTCTAAAATTTGTACCTATTACCTGAGTCTATCTGCATGTCTACATCATGGCTCCACATGGTAAAGATTTACCAGAGGAATTGAAATATCTGATTGTGAGACTTCACAAAGATGGAAAAGGATACAGGAAGATCAGTGAACTACTAAAATCAGTGAAAACACAATTGCAGCAGTAATCAGGAGATATAGAACGAACCATAGTACCACTAATCAGAGCCGCAGTGGTCGTCCTCCGAAAATGACGCCACGGACAATGCCCTACTTGCACAATCTAACTCTTTAAAACAGACTGGCGAGGGCTTCAGACTTGACTCAGGAGTTATCAATGAAAATTGGAGTTTCTGTGACAGCTCAGACAGTGCAAAGGACATTGCAGAATGTCAACCTCTACGGCCTCTGAGGATTGAGTCTGTCATCAAAAATAAAGGTCGACATATGAAGTATTGAAAAAAATTAAAGATTTGAATCTCAGTATTGAAATGTATATTGATTTCTGTTGCATTGAGTTCCCACTGCAGAATTTTTATATAGTTTATCTAAACTGTTAGTTTTTAGTTTCACATAAAATCAAATACTCAACTGTAAAACTTAGAAGTAATGTTATTACTGTAAGGTGATTCAATTCTGAATCATTTGACATTTAAGTGATGTTGCAATGGGCTGTACTTACTTCTGTTGCATACTGTAATTATACCATTATTGTTACTCCTCCCTTATTATGGATAATATAAAAGTTAGATTAAAGCATTAAAGGACCATTAAACTTGACATTTCAACATTTCATTATTGCAAGTGAAACATTATTGCAATGTACATTCATTATTTATTTTGCAGCATGTTGCTGTAAAATACATCTAAACATTGTACTTGTTTCACTTCCTCACAGGGCAATTTATGTGAGCTTTTGTTTACTTTTCCTTCACAAGAGGGCAGGTTAAACTAGTCTGCACATTTGCAAACATACGCCCAGATTACGAGTTTTGCGTTATGAGAGGTGCATTGCTAACTTGCAGTTTTTTCTCACCGCTCACTTTCCTACAGCGCTGGTATTACTATTTACTAACTACCTAGCTAAAATAAATACAAAAGTACCTGTAAAATAAAACCTAACCTAAGTTAAACTAACACCTAACACTACAATTAAATAAATTAAATAAAATTAGCTAAATTACCACAAAAAACCTAAATTACAGAAAATAAAAAACAAATTACAAGATATTTAAACTAATTTCACCTATCTAATAGTCCTATCAAAATAAAAAAGCCCCCCAAAATAGTTAATAACTATTTAGTAACTATTCTACCTAGATAAAATAAATACAAACTTGCCTGTAAAATAAAAATAAACCCTAAGATAGATACAATGTAACTATTAGTTATATTGTAGCTATCTTAGGGTTTATTTTTATAGATAATTATTTAGTTTTAAATAGGAATTATTTAGGTAATGATAGTAATTTTATTTAGATTTATTTAAATTATATTTAAGTTAGGGGGTGTTAAGGTTAGGGTTAGACTTAGGTTTAGGGGTTAATAACTCTAGAATAGTGGTGGCGACGTTGGGGGCGGCAGATTAGGGGTTAATAAATGTAGGTAGGTGGCGGCGATGTTAGGGGCGGCAGATTAGGGGTTAATAATATTTAACTAGTGTTTGTGAGGCAGGAGTGCGGCGGTTTAGGGGTTAATATTTTTATTATAGTGGTGGCGATGTCCGGAGAGGCAGATTAGGGGTTAAAAATGTATTATAGTGTTTGCAATGCGGGAGGGCCTCAGTTTAGGGGTTAATAGGTAGTTTATGGGTGTTAGTGTACTTTTTAGCACTTTAGTTATGAGTTTTATGCTACAGCTTTGTAGTATAAAACTCATAACTACTGACTTTAAAATGCGTTACAAATCTTGGCGGTAGAGGCTGTACCGCTCACTTTTTGGCCTCGCAGGACAAACTCGTAATACCAGCACTATGCAAGTCCCATAGAAAAAAGGCTTTACGAAATTTACGTAAGTTGGTTTGCGGTAAGGCCAAAAAAGTGTGCGGTACACTTATACCTGCAAGACTCGTAATAGCAGCAGGCGTGAAAAAGCAGCGTTAGGACCTGTTAACGCTGCTTTTTTACCTTAACGCACAACTCGTAATCTAGCCGATAGTTTGTGCTATATCTGAATATTAGTTTGTGATTGGTTAGCAAGGGTTCCTTTGTTCTAAGGGACAGGGAAATCAGTTAAAAGAATAACCATAAAAAATATACTCATTTCACAAAACAAGGCTGCAGTTTTCATTGCAAAATTATTCTTATCTATGAAAGTTCATAATCATGTAGTTTACAATTTGTATTTAATGTCCCTTTAAAAACTTACGCCTAGATTTAGAGTTCTGCGTTAGCCGTCAAAACCAGCATTAGGGGTCCTAATGCTGGTTTTGGCCGCCCGCTGGTATTTAGAGTCAGTCAGGAAAGGGTCTAACGCTCACTTTCCAGCCACAACTTTTCCATACAGCAGATCCCCTTACGCCAATTGCGTATCCTATCTTTTCAATTGGATCTTTCTAACGCCGGTATTTGGGGTCTTGGCTGAAGTGAGCGTTAGAACTCTAACGACAAGACTCCAGCCGCAGAAAAAAGTCAGGAGTTAAGAGCTTTATGGGCTAACGCCAGTTCATAAAGCTCTTAACTACTGTGCTCTAAAGTACACTAACACCCATAAACTACCTATGTACCGCTAAACCGAGGTCCCCCCACATCGCCGCCACTATAATAAATTTTGTAACCCCTAATCTGCCGACCGTACATCGCCGCCACTTACATTATACCTATGTACCCCTAATCTGCTGACCCTAACATCGCCGACACCTACATAATATTTATTAACCCCTAATCTGCCCCCCCCAATGTCGCTGCTACCTACACTTATTAACCCCTAATCTGCCGACCGGACCTCGCCGCCACTATAATAAATGTATTAACCCCTTAACCGCCTCACTCCCGCCTCAAAAACCCTATAATAAATAGTATTAACCCCTAATCTGCCCTCCCTAACATCGCTGACACCTAACTTCAAGTATTAACCCCTAATCTGCCGATCGGACCTCACCGCTACTATAATAAATGTATTAACCCCGAAAGCTAAGTCTAACCATAATCCTAACACCCCCTAAATTAAATATAATTTAAATCTAACGAAATAAAATAAATCTTAATAAATAAATTATTCCTATTTAAAGCTAAATACTTACCTGTAAAATAAACCCTAATATAGCTACAATATAAATAATAATTATATTGTAGCTATTTTAAGATTAATATTTATTTTACAGGCAACTTTGTATTTATTTTAACCAGGTACAATAGCTATTAAATAGTTAATAACTATTTAATAGCTACCTAGTAAATAATTACAAAATTACCAGTAAAATAAATCCTAACCTAAGTTACAATTAAACCTAACACTACACTATCAATAAATTAATTAAATAAACTACCTACAATTATCTACAATTAAATCAACTAAACTAAATTACAAAAAAAAAAAAACACTAAATTACAAAAAATAAAAAAGATTACAAGAATTTTAAACTAATTACAACTACTCTAAGCCCCCTAAAAAAATAACAAAGCCCCCCAAAATAAAAAAATGCCCTACCCTATTCTAAAATAAAAAGTTTACAGCTCTTTTACCTTACCAGCCCTTAAAAAGGCCTTTTGCGGGGCATGCCCCAAAGAAAACAGCTCTTTTGCATTTAAATAAACATACAATACTCCCCCCAACATTACAACCCACCACCCACATACCCCTAATCTTACCCACCCAAACCCTCCTTAAAAACCTAACACTAAGCCCCTGAAGATCTCCCTACCTTATCTTCACCACGCCGTCCAGAAGAGGCTCCGAAGTCTTCATCCTATCCGGCAAGAAGAGGTCCAGAAGAGGCTCCGAAGTCTTCATCCTATCCGGCAAGAAGAGGAGATCCGGACCGGCAAACATCTTCATCCAAGCGGCATCTTCTATCTTCATCCATCCGACGAGGAGTGGCTCCATCTTCAAGACCTCCGGCGCGGAACATCCTCTTCTCCCGATGACTAGACGACAAATGAAGGTTCCTTTAAGGGACGTCATCCAAGATGGCGTCCCTCGAATTCCGATTGGCTGATAGGATTCTATCAGCCAATCGGAATTAAGGTAGGAAAAATCTGATTGGCTGATTGAATCAGCCAATCAGATTCAAGTTCAATCCGATTGGCTGATTGGATCAGCCAATCAGATTGAGCTCGCATTCTATTGGCTGATCGGAACAGCCAATAAAATGCAAGCTCAATCTGATTGGCTGATTGGATCAGCCAATCCGATTGAACTTGAATCTGATTGGCTGATTCAATCAGCCAATCAGATTTTTCCTACCTTAATTCCGATTGGCAGATTAGGGCAGCAGATTAGGGGTTAATAAATGTAGGTAGGTGACGGCAATGTTAGGGGCGGCAGATTAGGGGTTAATAATATTTAACTAATGTTTGTGATGCGGGAGTACGGCGGTTTAGGGGTTAATATGTTTATTATAGTGGCTTAGGGGTTAATAATTATAATGTAGGTGGCGGCGATGTTGGGGGCAGCAGATTAGGAGTTAATAAGTATAATGTAGGTGGCAACGATGTCCGGAGCGGCAGATTAAGGGTTAATAAGTATAATGTATGTGGCAACGATGTTGGGGCCGGCAGATAAGGGGTTAATAAGTGTAAGATTAGGGGTGTTTACATAAATTTAGTTTCCCCATAGGAATCAATGGGGCTACGTTACTGAGCTTTACGCTGCTTTTTTGCAGGTGTTAGGCTTTCTATCAGCCAGCTCTCCCCATTGATGTCTTTGGGGAAATCGTGCACGAGCACGTACAACCAGCTCACAGTTGACTTAAGCAGCGCTGGTATTGGAGTGCGGTTTTGCTCTATGCTCACTTCTTGCCTTTAAACGCCGGGTTTAGGAAAACCTGTAATACCAGCGCTGTAGGTAAGTGAGCGGTGACAATAACGTGCAAGTCAGCACCGCACCCCTCATAACGCAAAACCCATAATTTAGCCGTATATTAATATAACAATGTTGGTTTTGGAGTAGACTGTTCCTTTAAGATGCTCCATTTGCAGCTTTTGAGACTATGGGGCAGATTTATTAAGCAGTGTATGCTGCTTATTCCTCACAAGCATTCTGGCTCACCGGAAACGGGAGTTAAGAAGCAGCGGTCTTAAGACTGCTGCTCCTTAACTCGTCCGCCACCTCTGAGGTGGTGGACTGCAATCATCCCAATCAGATACGATCGGTCTGATTGAAAACCCCTGCTAATGGCCGATTGGTGTGGGGGGCAATGCTTGTGCCCAACATTTTCCGCCCAACATTTGATAAATCGGCCCCTATGAGTGAACATGGAGCTGCAAATTTAAGAAGCAGAAACTGCATTTTTTGTATCTCCACCACCTCAGAGGTGGTGAAATCAATAAACTGTGACACTCATTTGGTTACGCAGGGGGCGGCATTGCACAATAAACCTCCTATGCAATATTACATTTTGCCATGTGACATCGCAATTGACAGTTGCAGACGGACAGGTTCCCTACTTGAAAATTATGATAAATTTCTCTTGTAAAGGTGTATCCAGTCCACGGGTTCATCCATTACTTGTGGGATATTCTCCTTCCCAACAGGAAGTTGCAAGAGGACACCCACAGCAGAGCTGTCTATATAGCTCCTCCCCTAACTGCCACCCCCAGTCATTCGCTTGCAACTCTCAACAATATAGGAAGTGTAAGAGAGATGTGGTGACGTAGTGTAGTTTTTACCTTCAATCAAGAGTTTGTTATTTTTAAACGGTACCGGCGTTGTACTGTTTTACTCTCAGGCAGAAATTAGAAGAAGAATCTGCCTGGAGGTTGATGATCTTAGCGGTTTGTAACTAAGGTCCATTGCTGTTCTCACACATAACTGAAGAGTATGGAAAGAAAACTTCAGTTGGGGGGACGGTTTGAAGATTACCTGCTTTGAGGTATGTTCAGTATATTTATTTCTAGAGAGATGATAAGGTCTAGAAAATGCTGACAGAGCCTTGTATATTTGAGGTAAGCCTGATGCAGTGATTTAACAACGACTGGGTTCATGCTTACATAAAAGGGTAATATTCATGTTAATACTCATATTACTTAGTGTCAAAACGTTTGCATGGTTTATAGAAAAACGTTTTTTCTCTGAGGCTGATAAATCTTTATTTGGGGCCTAGTTTCCCACATGGCTAGTAAGATTACTCCTAGGAGTACTTTTTTAAGGCCCTCTGACATCGAGTGCAGGGTGGGAGGGGCCTATTTTTGCGCTTTAAATGGGCAGTTGATATTCAGACAGAGACATCCAGTTTCCCTAAAGGAGTCCTCTGGCATCTAGGACCACTATAGAGGTTTTTTTTTTCCTGCAAAAATCCGGCTAGATTTGGAGTTTTGTCGGTAACGACCCGAAAATCTAACGCCGGCTTTTTTCTGGCCGCACCATAAAAATAACTCTGGTATTGAGAGTCCATATAATGTCAGCGTTAGGCTACAAAAAAGGAGCGTAGAGCATTTTTAACGCAGCTTCAACTCTCAATACCAGAGTTGCTTACGCAAGCGGCCAGCCTCAAAAACGTGCTCGTGCACGATTCCCCCATAGGAAACAATGGGGCTGTTTGAGCTGAAAAAAAACTCAAAAAAACTGCAAAAAAGCCGCGTTCAGCTCCTAACGCAGCCCCATTGTTTGCTATGGGGAAACACTTCTACGTCTGCACTTAACACCCTAACATGTACCCCGAGTCTAAACAACCCTAACCTTACACTTATTAACCCCTAATCTGCCGCCCCCGCTATCGCTGACACCTGCATTTTATTTTTAACCCCTAATCTGCCGCTCCGTAAACCCCCGCTACTTACATTATCCTTATGTACCCCTAATCTGCTGCCCCTAACACCGCCGACCCTTATATTATATTTATTAACCCCTAACCTGCCCCCCACAACGTCACAGCCAGCTACCTACAATAATTAACCCCTAATCTGCCGAGCGGACCTGAGCGCTACTATAATAAAGTTATTAACCCCTAATCCGCCTCACTAACCCTATAATAAATAGTATTAACCCCTAATCTGCCCTCCCTAACATCGCCGACACCTAACTTCAATTATTAACCCCTAATCTGCCAACCGGAGCTCACCGCTATTCTAATAAATGTATTAACCCCTAAAGCTATGTCTAACCCTAGCACTAACACCCCCCTAACTTAAATATAATTTTATTCTTACGAAATAAATTAACTCTTATTAAATAAATTATTCCTATTTAAAGCTAAATACATACCTGTAAAATAAATCCTAATATAGCTACAATATAAATTATAATTACATTGTAGCTATTTTAGGATTAATATTTATTTTACAGGCAACTTTGTAATTATTTTAACAAGGTACAATAGCTATTAAATAGTTAAGAACTATTTAATAGTTACCTAGTTAAAATAATTACAAAATTACCTGTAAAATAAATCCTAACCTAAGTTACAATTAAACCTAACACTATACTATCATTAAATTAATTAAATAAAATACCTACAATTACCTACAATTAAACCTAACACTACACTATCAATAAATTAATTAAATACAATACCTACAAATAACTACAATTAAATAAACTAACTAAAGTACAAAAAATAAAAAAGAACTAAGTTACAAAAAATAAAAAAATATCTACAAACATAAGAAAAATATTACAACAATTTTAAACTAATAACACCTACTCTAAGCCCCCTAATAAAACAACAAAGCCCCCCAAAATAAAAAATGCCCTACCCTATTCTAAATTACTAAAGTTAAAAGCTCTTTTACCTTACCAGCCCTGAACAGGGCCCTTTGTTGGGCATGCCCCAAGAAGTTCAGCTCTTTTGCCTGTAAAAAAAAACATACAATACCCCCCCAACATTACAACCCACCACCCACATACCCCTAATCTAACCCAAACCCCCCTTAAATAAACCTAACACTAAGCCCCTGAAGATCTTCCTACCTTGTCTTCACCTCACCAGGTATCACCGATCCGTCCTGGCTCCAAAATCTTCATCCAACCCAAGCGGGTGTTGGCGATCCATCATCCGGTGGCTGAAGAGGTCCAGAAGAGGCTCCAAAGTCTTCATCCTATCCGGGAAGAAGAGGCGATCCGGACCGGCAACCATCTTGATCCAAGCAGCATTTTCTATCTTCATCCGATGACGACCGGCTCCATCCTGAAGACCTCCACCGCGGACCCATCTTCTTCCGGCGACGTCCAACTGCAGAATGACGGTTCCTTTAAGGGACGTCATCCAAGATGGAGTCCCTCGAATTCCGATTGGCTGATAGGATTCTATCAGCCAATCGGAATTAAGGTAGGAATATTCTGATTGGCTGATGGAATCAGCCAATCAGAATCAAGTTCAATCCTATTGGCTGATCCAATCAGCCAATCAGATTGAGCTCGCATTCTATTGGCTGTTCCGATCAGCCAATAGAATGCGAGCTCAATCTGATTGGCTGATTGGATCAGCCAATCGGATTGAACTTGATTCTGATTGGCTAATTCCATCAGCCAATCAGAATATTCCTACCTTAATTCCGATTGGCTGATAGAATCCTATCAGCCAATCGGAATTCGAGGGACGCCATCTTGGAAGACGTCCCTTAAAGGAACCGTCATTCTGCAGTTGGACGTCGCCGGAAGAAGATGGGTCCGCGGTGGAGGTCTTCAGGATGGAGCCGGTCGTCATTGGATGAAGATAGAAGATGCCGCTTGGATCAAGATGGTTGCCGGTCCGGATCGCCTCTTCTTCCCGGATAGGATGAAAACTTTGGAGCCTCTTCTGGACCTCTTCAGCCACCGGATGATGGATCGCCAACCCCCGCTTGGGTTGGATGAAGATTTTGGAGCCAGGACGGATCAGTGATACCTGGTGAGGTGAAGACAAGGTAGGAAGATCTTCAGGGGCTTAGTGTTAGGTTTATTTAAGGGGGGTTTGGGTTAGATTAGGGGTATGTGGGTGGTGGGTTGTAATGTTGGGGGGGGTATTGTATGTTTTTTTTTACAGGCAAAAGAGCTGAACTTCTTGGGGCATGCCCCGCAAAGGGCCCTGTTCAGGGCTGGTAAGGTAAAAGAGCTTTTAACTTTAGTAATTTAGAATAGGGTAGGGCATTTTTTATTTTGGGGGGCTTTGTTGTTTTAGTAGGGGGCTTAGAGTAGGTGTAATTAGTTTAAAATTGTTGTAATATTTTTCTTATGTTTGTAGATATTTTTTTATTTTTTGTAACTTTGTTCTTTTTTATTTTTTGTACTTTAGTTAGTTTATTTAAATTTATTTTTTTGTAGGTATTGTATTTAATTAATGTATTGATAGTGTAGTGTTAGGTTTAATTGTAGGTAATTGTAGGTATTGTATTTAATTAATGTATTGATAGTATAGTGTTAGGTTTAATTGTAACTTAGGTTAGGATTTATTTTACAGGTAATTTTGTAATTATTTTAACTAGGTAACTATTAAATAGTTCTTAACTATTTAATAGCTATTGTACCTGGTTAAAATAATTACAAAGTTGCCTGTAAAATAAATATTAATCCTAAAATAGCTACAATGTAATTATAATTTATATTGTAGCTATATTAGGATTTATTTTACAGGTAAGTATTTAGCTTTAAATAGGAATAATTTATTTAATAAGAGTTAATTTATTTCGTTAGAATAAAATTATATTTAAGTTAGGGGGGTGTTAGTGTTAGGGTTAGACTTAGCTTTAGGGGTTAATCCATTTATTAGAATAGCGGTGAGCTCCGGTCGGCAGATTAGGGGTTAATAATTGAAGTTAGGTGTCGGCGATGTTAGGGAGGGCAGATTAGGGGTTAATACTATTTATTATAGGGTTAGTGATGCGGATTAGGGGTTAATAACTTTATTATAGTAGCGCTCAGGTCCGCTCGGCAGATTAGGAGTTAATAATTGTAGGCAGGTGGAGGCGACGTTGACGGGGGCAAATTAGGGGTTAATAAATATAATATAGGGGTCGGCGGTGTTAGGGGCAGCAGATTAGGGGTACATAAGTATAACGTAGGTGGCGGCGCTTTGCGGTCGGCAGATTAGGGGTTAATTATTGTAGGCAGATGGAGGCGACGTTGAGGGGGGCAGATTAGGGGTTAATAAATATAATACAGGGGTCGGCGGTGTTAGGGGGAGTAGATTAGGGGTACATAAGGATAACGTAGGTGGCGGTCGGCAGATTAGGGGTTAAAAAAATGTATTCAAGTGTCGGCGATGTGGGGGGACCTCGGTTTAGGGGTACATAGGTAGTTTATGGGTGTTAGTGTACTTTAGAGTACAGTAGTTAAGAGCTTTAGAAACCGGCGTTAGCTCAGAAAGCTCTTAACTACTGATTTTTTTCCTGAGGCTGGAGTTTTGTCGTTAGATGTCTAACGCTCACTTCAGAAACGACTCTAAATACCGGAGTTAGAAAGATCCCATTGAAAAGATAGGATACGCAATTGACGTAAGGGGATCTGCGGTATGGAAAAGTCGCGGCTGAAAAGTGAGCGTTAGACCCTATTTTGAGTGACTCCAAATACCGGCGGTAGCCTAAAACCAGCGTTAGGAGCCTCTAACGCTGGTTTTCACGGCTGACGCCAAACTCCAAATCTAGGTCATCGTGTTTAAGGGCAGGTAGGAGCCACAGCAGAGCTGTGGCAGTGTGTTTGACTGTTTATTAACGGTTTTAACGGTTTTCAAATCCGGTTTGGGGCCTAAGGGGTTAATCATCCATTTGCAAGTGGGTGCATTGCTGCTTTAGTCCCTTATACACACTGTAAAAAATTTGTAGAGTTTACTACTTTTTAACACTGTTTTGCAGTTTATGTGGTAGTTTTTTTCTCTTAAAGGCACAGTACCGTTTAATTGCTGTTTCACATTTTTTAAAGTGTTTTCCAAGCTTGCTGGTCTTATTACTAGTCTGTTAAACATAGAGGAAACTCCTTGTTCATTATGTTTAGAAGCCATTGTGGAACCCCCTCTTAGAATGTGCACCAAATGTACTGATATTTCTATAAGTTATAAAGACCATATTATGGCATTTAAAGATTTATCACCAAAGGTTTCTCAGACCGACAAAAGGGAGGTTAAACCACCTAGCTCTCCCCATGTGTCAGAACCTATATCTCCCGCTCAAGTGACGCCAAGTACATCTGGAGCGTCCAATGCGTTTACCTTACAAGACATGGCGGCGGTTATGACTAATACCCTCACAGAGGTATTGTCCAAACTGCCAGGGTTACAAGGAAAGCGAGACAGCTCTGGGGCTAGAAAAAATACAGAGCTTTCTGACGCTTTAGTAGCTATGTCCGATATACCCTCACAATATGCAGAAGCCGAAGCTATCTGTGGGTGACATTTCTGATTCAGGGAAGGCGTTACTTAAGTTTGACTCTGAAATGACAGCGTTTAAATTTAAGCTTGAACACCTCCGCTTGTTGCTCAGGGAGATTTTAGCGACTCTGGATGACTGTGACCCCATTGTAGTCCCAGAGAAATTGTGTAAAATGGACAAATACTTTGCAGTGCCTGTTTACACTGACGTTTTTCCAGTCCCTAAGAGGTTTTCAGAAATTATTACTAAGGAATGGGATAGACCAGGTGTACCATTCTCTCCCCCTCCGGCTTTTAAAAAGATGTTTCCCATAGATGCCGCAACACGGGACTCGTGGCAGACGGTCCCTACGGTGGAGGGAGCAGTTTCTACCCTAGTTAATCGTACAACTATCCCCGTCGAGGACAGTTGTGCTTTCCTAGATCCAATGGATATAAAATTAGAGGTTTCCTTAAGAAAATCTTTATACAACAAGGTTTTATTCTCCAGCCTCTTGCATGCATTGCCCCAGTCACTGCTGCAGTGGCTTTCTGGTTCGAGTCTCTTGAGGAGGCTCTACAGGTGGAGACCCCGTTAGATGATATTCTAGACAGGATTAAAGCTCTTAAGTTAGCTAATTCCTTTATTTCTGATGCCGTTTTTCATTTAATCAAGCTAACGGCTAAGAATTCAGGTTTTGCCATTCAGGCGCGTAGGGCGCTATGGCTTAAATCCTGGTCAGCTGACGTTACTTCAAAGTCTAAGCTTCTCAACATCCCCTTCAAAGGGCAGACCCTATTCGGGCCTGGACTGAAGGAGATCAGTTCTGATATTACTGGAGGAAAAGGTCACGCCCTTCCTCAGGATATGTCCAACAAATTAAGGACCAAACAGACTAATTTTCGTTCCTTTCGAAACTTCAAGAGTGGTGCAGCTTCAACTTCCTCTAATGCAAAACAAGAGGGAAATTTTGCCCAGTCCAAACCAGTCTGGAGACCTAACCAGGCTTGGAACAAGGGGAAGCAGGCCAAAAAACCTGCTGCTGCATCTAAGACAGCATGAAGGAGTAGCCCCCTATCCGGGACCGGATCTAGTTGGGGGCAGAATTTCTCTCTACGCCCAGGCTTGGGCAAGAGACGTCCAGGATCCCTGGGCTCTGGAGATTGTTTCCCAGGGATATCTTCTGGACTTCAAAGCTACATCTCCAAAGGGGAGATTTCATCTCTCAAAATTATCTGCAAACCAGATAAAGAGAGAGGCATTCTTACGTTGCGTTCAAGACCTACTGGTTATGGGAGTGATCCACCCAGTTGCAAGGGAGAAACAGGGGCAGGGCTTCTATTCAAATCTGTTTATAGTTCCCAAAAAAGAGGGAACTTTCAGAACAATCTTGGATCTCAAGATCCTAAACAAATTTCTCAGGGTCCCATCCTTCAAGATGGAGACTATTCGAACCATCCTACCTATGATCCAGGAGGGTCAATATATGACTACCATGGACTTAAAGGATGCTTATCTCCACATTCCGATACACAGAGATCATCATCAGTTCCTCAGATTCGCCTTCCTAAACAGGCATTACCAGTTTGTGGCTCTTCCCTTCGGGTTAGCCATCGCACCAAGAATCTTTACGAAGGTTCTAGGGTCCCTACTGGTGGTTCTAAGGCCACGAGGCATAGCGGTGGTTCCTTACCTAGATGACATTCTGATACAGGCATCGACTTTTCAAATCGCCAAGTCCCATACGGTCTCACGGGTGGAAGGTGAACAAAGAAAAGAGTTCTCTCTCCCCTCTCACAAGAGTTTCCTTCCTAGGAACTCTGATAGATTCAGTAGAAATGAAAATTTTTCTGACAGAGGTCAGGTTGTCAAGACTTCTAACTTCCTGCCGTGCTCTTCAGTCCACTTCTTGGCTATCAGTGGCTCAGTGTATGGAAGTAATCGGCCTAATGGTAGCGGCAATGGACATAGTTCCGTTTGCCCGCCTACATCTCAGACCACTGCAACTTTGCATGCTCAATCAATGGAATGGGGACTACACAGATTTGTCTCCTCAGATAAATCTGGATCAAGAGACCAGGGATTCTCTTCTCTGGTGGCTATCTCGGGTCCATCTGTCCAGGGGAATGAGTTTCCGCAGGCCAGAATGGACTATAGTGACGACAGATGCCAGCCTTCTGGGCTGGGGCACAGTCTGGAACTCCCTGAAGGCTCAGGGTTCATGGACTCCGGAGGAAGCCCTCCTTCCGATAAACATTCTGGAACTAAGAGCGATATTCAATGCTCTTCAGGCTTGGCCTCAGCTAGCTGCAGTCAGGTTCATCAGATTTCAGTTGGACAACATCACGACTGTAGCCTATATCAACCATCAGGGGGGAACAAGGAGCCACCTGGCAATGTTGGAGGTTTCAAAGATAATTCTATGGGCAGAGGTTCAATTTTGCCATCTCTCAGCTATCCATATCCCAGGAGTAGAGAACTGGGAGGCGGATTTTCTAAGTCGGCAGACTTTTCATCCGGGGGAGTGGGAGCTCCATCCGGAGGTATTTGCCCAGCTGATTCTACTATGGGGCAAACCAGAACTGGATCTCATGGCATCTCGTCAGAACGCCAAGCTTCCCTGTTACGGGTTCAGGTCAAGGGATCCCCAGGCAGCGCTGATAGATGCTCTAGCAGCGCCCTGGTCCTTCAGCCTGGCTTATGTGTTTCCCCCATTTCCTCTGCTCCCTCGTCTGATTGCCAAGATCAAGCAGGAGAGAGCTTTGGTGATTTTGATAGCTCCTGCGTGGCCACGCAGGACTTGGTATGCAGATCTGGTGGACATGTCATCCTTTCCACCATGGACTCTGCCGCTGAGGCATGACCTTGTACTTCAAGGTCCCTTCAAACATCCAAATCTAATTTCTCTGCGTCTGACTGCTTGGAGATTGAACGCTTGATTTGTCATTGATACCTTAATTCAGGCGCGAAAGCCTGTCACCAGGAAAATCTATCATAAGATATGGTGTAAATATCTTCATTGGTGTGAATCCAAGGATTACTCATGGAGTAAGGTCAGAATTCCTAGGATATTATCCTTTCTCCAAGAAGGATTGGAGAAGGGATTGTCAGCTAGTTCCTTAAAGGGACAGATTTCTGCTCTGTCTATTCTTTTGCACAAACGTCTGGCTGAGTTTCCAGACGTTCAGGCGTTTTGTCAGGCTTCAGTTAGAATCAAGCCTGTGTTTAAACCTGTCGCTCTGCCATGGAGTTTAAATTTAGTTCTTAAAGTTCTTCAAGGGGTTCCGTTTGAACCTTTGCATTCCATAGATATTAAAGGGACAGTCTAGGCCAAAAAAAACTTTCATGATTCAGATAGAGCATGTAATTTTAAACGATTTTCCAATTTACTTTTATCACCAATTTTGCTTTGTTCTCTTGGTATTCTTAGTTGAAAGCTTAACCTAGGAGGTTCATATGCTAATTTCTTAGACCTTGAAGGCCACCTCTTTTCAGAATGCATTTTAACAGTTTTTCACTACTAGAGGGTGTTAGTTCATGTATTTCATATAGATAACACTGTGCTCGTGCACGTGAAGTTATCTGGGAGCAGGCACTGATTGGCTAAACTGCAAGTCTGTCAAAAGAACTTAAATAAAGGGGCAGTTTGCAGACGGTTAGATACAAGATAATCACAGAGGTTAAAAGTATATTAATATAACTGTGTTGGTTATACAAAACTGGGGAATGTGTAATAAAGGGATTATCTATCTTTTAAAACAATAAAAATTCTGGTGTAGACTGTCCCTTTAAACTTTTATCTTGGAAAGTTCTGTTTTTAGTAGCTATCTCCTCAGCTCGAAGAGTTTTGGAGTTATCTGATTTACAGTGTGATTCCCCTTATCTGATTTTCCATGCAGATAAGGTAGTTTTACGTACCAAACCTGGGTTTCTTCCTAAGGTGGTATCTAATAAGAATATCAATCAGGAGATTGTTGTTCCTTCACTATGTCCTAATCCTTCTTCAAAGAAGGAACGTCTATTACACAATCTTGATGTGGTTCGTGCTTTAAAGTTTTATTTACAAGCTACGAAGGATTTTCGTCAAACATCTGCTTTGTTTGTTGTCTACTCTGGACAGAGGAGAGGCCAAAAGGCTTCGGCAACTTCTCTTTCTTTTTGGCTAAGAAGCATAATCCGCTTAGCTTATGAGACTGCTGGCCAGCAGCCTCCTGAAAGAATTACAGCTCATTCTACTAGAGCAGTAGCTTCCACATGGCCTTTTAAACATGAGGCCTCTGTTGAACAGATTTGTAAGGCGGCGACTTGGTCTTCGCTTCATACCTTTTCTAAATTCTACAAATTCAATACTTTTGTTTCCTCGGAGGCTATTTTTGGGAGAAAGGTCTTACAGGCAGTGGTGCCTTCCGTTTAAGTTCCTGCCTTGTCCCTCCCTTCATCCGTGTCCTAAAGCTTTGGTATTGGTATCCCACAAGTAATGGATGAACCCATGGACTGGATACACCTTTACAAGAGAAAACAAAATTTATGCTTACCTGATAAATGTATTTCTCTTGTGGTGTATCCAGTCCACGGCCCGCCCTGTCATTTTAAGGCAGGTGTTTTTTATTTTTAAACTACAGTCACCACTGCACCCTATAGTTTCTCCTTTTTTCTTGCTTGTCTTCGGTCGAATGACTGGGGGTGGCAGTTAGGGGAGGAGCTATATAGACAGCTCTGCTGTGGGTGTCCTCTTGCAACTTCCTGTTGGGAAGGAGAATATCCCACAAGTAATGGATGAACCCGTGGACTGGATATACCACAAGAGAAATAAATTTATCAGGTAAGCATAAATTTTGTTTTTGCCCAAATGGTTTTAAAATAAATTAACATCTTGTTTGCTGAAATTATTTTTCTTTAGCCAAACACAACCCCCAATTTTCCTTATTTGGAGAAGACAATCCTGGCTTGAGTCTACAGATAACAAGGCTATCAACAATCATATTGATAGTGTCAAATGCATTTTTTCACTTGTTATCAGCTATAGCCAATTAGGGACATATGATATGTAGCAGGGTTAGCATTGAATAGTTAGTAGATTACATTTAAAAATTGGAACATCTACAATTTTCAGAGCTACAGTAGATTTAAAATAAATAATTAAAGTATATAGCAAAGTTGTGTCATTACACATAACTAAAAATGTATATAAAAATCTGAAGAAGTTTACTGTCTCTTTAAAAAGTATTAAAGTCAACATTAAAGGGACAGTGTACTGTAAAATTTGTTTCTTTTTATAAAAGACATGAAACCCAACATTTTTCTTTTATGATTCAGATAGAGCATACCATTTTAAACACATTTCCAATTTACTTAATTTACATCATTGCTGTTATTATAAAAGGCCCACTGGCTCTCTGAGCAGCTACAATACTTAAAATGCTGGTGCACTGAGGATATCTAGCTATGCTTCACATGCACATGCAGAGACAAATGCTAACATTAAAGCATTGATATGTTTTACTAGAAGCAATTTTGCCACTGTACAGTATACAACAGAAGTGAGTAGACCCCTGGGCAATATCACTTTAATATCAAATTATTCAAAATTGCATCACCTCTCAATAATTGTTTTATAGTTGAGAAGTAGAGTATTTCCTATTCTAAACAATCAAAAACAAATACTTCAGAAAGATTATATTAAAAATACAGGCCCCAAAGTAAATACTTAATGCAACAAAAGTGAATACACCTGTGGTCACTGACACACAAGTTAGATCGCTGAAACAAAATTGAGTACACCTATGATTTCCAATTAGCCTAATTGCATGAGCATAGTTACCAGAACAGTCTAATTTTCTGACCAATGGGCTGTGTCTATCTGCAAGTTTGCATCATGTCTCCACGTCTCCTCCTAAAATGACGCCACAGAGAGTGCACTACTTGCACAATCTAGCTCGGAAAAACAGGCAATAGGCAAGTGCTTCAGATTTGCATCAAGGCAAGTGTTTCAGATTTGGCTCAGGGATTATCGATAGAAATTGGAGTTTCTGGGACAGCTCAGACAGTGCTAAGGACATTACATAATGTCAACTTCTATGGACAGCATCCATGGAAAAAACCCTTGCTTGCTCTTCGGCACAAAACTGCAAGATTAAACTTTGCTAAACAACATGAAAAGTCTGATGAATACTGGGAGCACATTATTTGGTAAGATGGCCAAGACCAAGATACAATTTTTCGGCGATGGGGTGCAGCATGTTTGGTGTGAACCTGGTCAGGATTATTACAGTGAATGCATAGTCCCAACAGTAAATCATGGAGGTGGGACGATATAGGGCTGCATGACTGCAAAAGGTGTTGGGTAGATGACATTTATAGATGGCACCATGAATGCCTGCAATATACCAAAATACTGACTGACAAGATGACTCCCAGTCTCCAGAAGTTTGACAGAGGACGAATATTCCAACATGATAATGATCCAAAGCACACTGCCAAAATCACTAAGGAGTTTCTAAAGGAGAAACAAGTGAAAACTATGACCTGGTCTCTCCAGAAATTTGTACACACTGGTTTCCTCCATGCCAAGGAGAATTGAGTCTGTCATCAAAAATAAAGATGGACATGCAAAGTATTGAAAAAAATAAAAAATGTGAATCTCAATAATGAAAGGTGCACTGACTTTTGTTGCATTGTTGCTTTCGGGACGGTATTTTTAATAAAGTAAATCTGAACTGTTCGTTTTTAATTTTACATAAGAGCAAATACCCTACTGTAAAACTTAGACGTAATGCAGTTAGTGTTAGATTATACCATTTTTAATCATTTGACATTTAAGTGATATTGCACTGGGGTGTAAATAAAAAGAGAGAATGGCTCAACCTGGGAATGAACAATAGCAATAGCCTATTGTGGGCCTCGTCAGTGAGGTGCAGCCATATCTAGGTACACTGAGCAACGGGTCCACATCTGGATTCCTGCATCACTCTTAGGGAGACTTCCCTAAGTGTCATAATTTGTATAAATAAAAAGAGAGAAGCGCTCAACCTGGGAACGAACAATAGCATAATCACTTGTTCTATGGCTAGTTTCCACCCAAGAAGCATCCTCTTTTTGCTCAACATGTGCCTTTCAGAGAGAAGAACTTTCCTGAAGCATATCAGTCTGATCCTGACTTAACAGTACAGTCCAGCCCCAAAATACCAGGCAATCCCTCTCTGAACGAGAGAAACAGCAAAACACCAGACGTACGTTTCAGGCTATTGTGGGCCTCGTCAGTGAGGTGCAGCCATATCCCTCTAGGCACACTGAGCAATGGGTCCACTCTGGGGTGTACTCACTTCTGTTGTATACTGTATGTATATTGTAAATATGTTTCTATATTTTTTATCCAAAGATGAAATTTATTTATGTGCATTTCAATATTGACCGGAATGTCCCTTTAAGCAGAATTAAAATCAATCTGATTTAATACTGGTATATAGGAGAAATATTTAATTTGGACAAAATAAATCAAGATTTTGTTAAAATATTGTGTAAGAGTAAAATGCATTAAATTGTTAATGCAAAAATGTAATTGGTGATTTTGATGGATAATACAAAATAAGATGTATGAACATTGCAATCAACTTGGGATTTTATGACTTTGACACTAAAAAAACTGTTATAAAATGATTTCAGACAAAACACATTCAAAAGGTTTTCCTAGTCTAAACCACATATATTGCTACCTGGAGATGGGTGGATCTGAGAAACTTCTCTTGTTTGAAGTTACCTGATAAACAAAATGGAATGTACCTTGAAAGTAGATAACTAGAAAATCATTAACTGCTCAGGAAAGTTTATTTCCTTATCCTTTGTGCTGAGCTGATAAGGAGCAAGAACTGGCCAAAATCACCTCAAGTGTGTGGCAAATCTTGTCCTAGAATTATAGATATATTAACATAAACCTTAGAAGACCTTAGATTTATAGGTTTTGCATACAGTGTTTTCTTCAGTGGTGCCCCTATAGGTTATAAGTAGAACTGAACACATGGGTGCCGAACCATTCAGAGCTTCACTGCAAGTCCTGTTATATACTGTACTCCTAGCATTAAAATAAAACACTATTATTCAACATGTATTCAATCTCACACTGCTGTAATACCCCTATTCCTCTTAAAGGAATACTAAACCCAATTTTTTACTTTAATTATTCATATAGAGCATGCAATTTTAAACAACGTTCTAATTTACTCCTAGTATCAATTGTTCTTTGTACTCTTGCTATCTTTATTTGAAAAGCAGGAATGCAAAGCATAGGAGCACCTTGGTAGCGTTTGCTGATTGGTGGCTAATTGTAGCCACCAATAAGCAAGCACTATCCAGGGTGATGAACCTAAAAAAGCAAAAAAAATAAACATTGCCTGCAAGTAGGGATGGGCAAATGTGTAAATTTCCAAATTCGAATGTTAGAACGAATGTTATTACCGAAATTCGAATTATAAATCCGAATGTTGATAAGAACGAATTTTCTTAAAAATTCTATAATCGAATGCTACTTACAGTTTTCGAATGTCACTTTCGAATTCGAAATGTTTATAATTAAATCGCATGTCTACATTCGAAATTTCGAATTTAGCATTCTATTTAACAAATACTATTCAGAAGTTCAATAGTTCATGTGGTAGGGAATCTAGTAAATTGATACATAATAGATACAAATATATAATTTTGAATGTTTCTATACAGAATATTGCATAATTCGAATATTAAATTTAAAGAACGCATTAGAAATACTATTACAAACATATAAATTACATTTTTTCAAATTCGAATATTGCATAATTTGAATATTACATTTAAAGAAAGCATTAGAAATACTATTACAAATATAAATTTGAATTTTTCGAAACAAATATTTTCGAATGTAATCGTAAAATTTGAAACCGAACATACGAAAATCGAATGTTAGAATGTTATTTAAACATTCGAAATACGGTTCGTTCGAACAAACGAATGTGTTTAAATTTGTTTAATTTTTCGAATGTTGCAAAACATTCGCCCATCCCTACCTGCAAGTCCTTAAACAGAATCATCACATATCAATGATTTCTGTGGGGAAAAAAGTCTTGAGTTTTGAGAATATATGAATACGTACTAAACAGTGATTTATTTAATTTAGCCTTTATCAGTTGTGGTGATTTTGTTACTTTCTTTTTATATTTAATATTTTATATATTATTAACTACTTAGGGACCATTTTAACGCATATATTTATTATTATTAATAATAATAATAATAATAATAATGATAATAATAATAATAATTATTATTATTATTATTATTATTTGTAAAGTGCCATCAAATTCCATAGGTTTCCTGGAATAAATAGTGGTATACAGGACAATGATTTATGGTAAAAAAGCCGTATTAAACAAAACAAATTAAAGGGACAGTATAGTCAAAATTAAATTGATTCTGATAGAATATGTAATTTTAAACATCTTTCCAATTTACTTCCATTAACAAAATGTGCAGTGTCTTTTTATATTTACACTTTTTGAGTCACCAGCTCCTACTGAGCATGTGCAAGAATTCACAGAATATATCTATATGTATTTGTGATTGGCTGATGGCTGTCACATGACACAGGAGGGGTGGAAATAGACCTAGGTTTGATATTTGTCAGAAAAAAATGTACTACTCATTTGAAGTTCAGACTAAGTGCTATTGCATTGTCTTTTTATCATGCGTTTCTTGATTATGCAAATCTACTGTATTTCCTGGTCCTTTAAAACAAGACTAGGGAGTCCCTGTCATCAATGGTCTGGCGGTTTACTTGCTACTGGCAAATTTTTTTAAAACTGAACAGATTAATAGAAATAATACTTCTGTGTCCTTTTTTATGGCATTCATTTAATATTCACAGGCTGTAATGTGTGTCCTCGGGCCTTGCATCACTTTGATGTAACCCAAGCCTTGTAATTAAAGTTGTGTGTTTTGAATTTATTCTGCTATGCTGTGGGCTGCAGTCCAGGTTCCTTATCGTAAAACTGCCCTTCGCATCCAAGAAGTGTGCTGGTGTCGAAAAGAAAATGAGCTCCAAACTAAATGTTCATATGTTATAGTTAAACTTTATTAGTAAATTACCTTTCTTTGGCTTCTAATATCCCCAAGAAATTAATTTGAGGCGCCCATAGTACATCTTATTAAAGGGACAGTAATAGTGAAAATTAAACTTTCACGATTCAGATAGAACATGCAATTTGAAACAACTTTCTAATTTGATTTTATTATCAATTTTTCTTATTTCTCCTGGTATCCCTTGTTAAAGAGTAACCCTAGGTGAGCTCAGGAGTGTGCACGTGCCCTTAGCCATCAGGCACGTGTTTGCAAAAATGCTTAAACAATGTTATACATAGTTGCAAACTCTGCTGTAGCATTATATGGCAGTTGTGTTTGCAACTATGTATAACATTGCTATAAACATTGTTGCACACACTGCTGACAGATGGCTAAAGACACATGCATGCTCCTGAGATTACCAAGGATTACTCTTTAACAAAGAATACCAAAAGAACTAAGCAAAATTGGTATTATAAATAAATTGGAAAGTTGTTTAAAACATCATGCTCTTTCCAAATCATATAAATTTAAATTTGGCTTTGCTTTCCTTTTAACTGAATTTAATCAGACCAAAAGTTTGACTTGCAACTCTAGCATTATCTACCCCTCCCAAACCAATCCAGTAGTATGATTATGTGAAGCCAACATTAAAGGGTCATGAAACTCAAAATTATTCATTCATGATTCAGATAGAGGATGTAATCTTAAAAAAAAAATGCAATTTACTTTGATTATCAATTTTACTTTGTTCTCTTGGTATTCTTTGTTGAATGAGCAGCTATGCACTACTGAACACATCAACTAAACCAATTACAAGGCTTATATATGTTCAGCCACCAATCAGCAGCTAACTCCCATCAGTGCTTTCCTGCTCTTGAGCCTACCTAGGTATTCTTTTCAACAAATAATCCTAAAAGAATGAAGCAAATCTATACTATAATTGCGTTTGTAATGTCCGTCGCCGTCGACAGTTGCGCACGCATCCTCAAAGGAATGTTGGCAGCACGAGGCCAAAAGAATTCACATCCAGGTAGATTCTGAAAATGTCAGTGTGGTCACCACCCTGCCATTTTCGGAATCCACCCTGCCATATTTAGAATCCACCGGGATGCAGCAAGGGCAAACGGAGCATTAAAAAAGAAAAAATAGCTAACCGCCTGCATTAAGTATTACAAAAAAAACCTAAGTGCCTGCAATAAGTATTTAAAAAAAATCTAACCACCCGCACTAAGTTTAAAAAAAAAAAAACTAATAAAATTATTAACCCCTAAATCCACCAACCCTAACATCGCAAACTACCAAATACATCTATTAACCCCTAAACCGCCATCCACCACCAAAGCAATAAACTCATTTAACCAATAACTCCTACACCCCAACCCCACAACGCAAAAAAAAGTTAAAGACTAAACCCCCTAACAACCCCTAAATTAACCCCTTAATTACATAACATAATAAAAAAACTATTACTTAAAAAAAAGATTAAATTACTTTAATCTATAATTACAAAAAAGAAACAAAAAGGCTAAAATTACAGAAAATAATAAACCAAATTATCAAACATTAAAAAAAATTAAACCTAATCACTATAAAAAAAATAATAAAAAAAAAACCCTAATCTAAGAATAAACTACAAATAGCCCTTAAAATGGCCTTTTGTAGGGCATTGCCCTAAGTTAAACAGCTCTTTTAAGATTAAAAAATACTAAGTCCCCCCTAACAGTAAAAAACCCCCACCCACCAAACTCCCCAAAATAAAAAAAATAAACACTGAAAAAACCTAAACTACTCATTGCCCCTAAAGGGGAATTTGTATGGGCATTGCCCTTAAAAGAGCATTCAGCTCTTTTTCAAAGTGCCCAAAAAAACCTAATTTAAAAAAAAAAAGTTTTAAAAAATACCTAACACTAAAGCCCCAAATAGGTACTCACGGTTCCTGAAGTCTGGCGGAGAAGGTCTTCTTCTAGGCGGGTCCATCATCTTCATCCACAGCGAAGGCGGCGTGGAGCGGAGATGGGAAGCAGTGTTTCCAGATGTAGCGATCCTCGGAGGCGTGGGCGACGGTCCTCGGCAGTGTGGAGGTTCCTCTTCATGTGATCGTCCGCTGCATACTGAAGATAAAATCCAAGGTACCCCATATTTAAGGGCAATGCCCATTCAAATGCCCCTTTAGGGGCAATGGGTAGTTTAGGTTTTTTAGTGTTTTTTTTTATTTTGGGGGTTTGGTGGGCGGGGGGTTTTACTGTTAGAGGGGGGCTTAGTATATTTTTAGGAAAAAGAGCTGATACACTTAGGGCAATGCCCTACAAAAGGCCCTTTTAAGGACTATTGGTAGTTTAGATTAGAATAGGATTTTATTTTGGGGTGTCTTTTTTTAAATAAAAAAAAACAGGGTGTATTAGATTAGGAATATTTTTATTTTTTTTGGATAATGCAGTTTGTTTTTTTCTGTAATCTTAGGCCTAGATTTAGAGTTCGGCGGCAGCCGTGAAAACCAGCGTTAGAGGCTCCTAACGCTGGTTTTAGGCTACCGCCGGTATTTGGAGTCAGTGATTAAAGGGTCTAACGCTCACTTTTCAGCCGCAACTTTTCCATACCGCAGATCCCCTTACGTCAATTGCGTATCCTATCTTTTCAATGGGATCTTCCTAACGCCGGTATTTAGAGTCGTTTCTGAAGTGAGCGTTAGAAATCTAACGACAAAACTCCAGCCGCAGGAAAATAGCAGGAGTTAAGAGCTTTCTGGGCTAACGCCGGTTCATAAAGCTCTTAACTACTGTACCCTAAAGTACACTAACACCCATAAACTACCTATGTACCCCTAAACCGAGGTCCCCCCACATCGCCGCCACTCGATTAAAAATTTTTAACCCCTAATCTGCCGACCGCCACCTACATTATACTTATGTACCCCTAATCTGCTGCCCCTAACACCGCCGACCCCTGTATTATATTTATTAACCCCTAATCTGCCCCCCACAACGTCGCCGCCAGCTACTTACAATAATTAACCCCTAATCTGCCGACCGCAAAGCGCCGCCACCTACGTTATCCTTATGTACCCTAATCTGCTGCCCCTAACACCGCCGACCCCTATATTATATTTATTAACCCCTAATCTGCCCCCCTCAACGTCGCCGACACCTGCCTACACTTATTAACCCCTAATCTGCCGAGCGGACCTGAGCGCTACTATAATAAAGTTATTAACCCCTAATCCGCCTCACTAACCCTATCATAAATAGTATTAACCCCTAATCTGCCCTCCCTAACATCGCCGACACCTAACTTCAATTATTAACCCCTAATCTGACGACCGGAGCTCATCGCTACTATAATAAATGGATTAACCCCTAAAGCTAAGTCTAACCCTAACACTAACACCCCCCTAAGTTAAATATAATTTAAATCTAACTAAATTAATTAACTCTTATTAAATAAATTATTCCTATTTAAAGCTAAATACTTACCTGTAAAATACATCCTAATATAGCTACAATATAAATTATAATTATATTATAGCTATTTTAGGATTTATATTTATTTTACAGGTAACTTTGTATTTATTTTAACCAGGTACAATAGCTATTAAATAGTTAAGAACTATTTAATAGTTACCTAGTTAAAATAATTAGAAAATTACCTGTAAAATAAATCCTAACCTAAGTTATAATTAAACCTAACACTATACTATCATTAAATTAATTAAATAAAATACCTACAATTACCTACAATAAAACCTAACACTACACTATCAATACATAAATTAAATACAATTGCTACAAATAACTACAATTACATAAACTAACTAAAGTACAAAAAATAAAAAAGAACTAAGTTACAAAAAATAAAAAAATATTTACCAACATTAGAAAAATATTACAACAATTTTAAACTAATTACACCTACTCTAAGCCCCCTAATAAAATAACAAAGACCCCCAAAATAAAAAATTCCCTACCCTATTCTAAATTAATAAATGTAAAAGCTCTTTTACCTTACCAGCCCTGAACAGGGCCCTTTGCGGGGCATGCCCCAAGAAGTTCAGCTCTTTTGCCTGTAAAAAAAAACATACAATACCCCCCCCCAACATTACAACCCACCACCCACATACCCCTAATCTAACCCAAACCCCCCTTAAATAAACCTAACACTAAGCCCCTGAAGATCTTCCTACCTTGTCTTCACCATCCAGGTATCACCGATCCGTCCTGGCATCCGGTGCTGAAGAGGTCCAGAAGAGGCTCCAAAGTCTTCCTCCTATCCGGCAAGAAGAGGACATCTGGACCGGCAAACATCTTCTCCAAGCGGCATCTTCGATCTTCTTCCATCCGGTGCGGAGCGGGTCCATCTTGAAGCAGCCGACGTGGATCCATCCTCTTCTTCCGTTGTCTCCCGACGAATGACGGTTCCTTTAAGGGACGTCATCCAAGATGGCATCCCTCGAATTCCGATTGGCTGATAGGATTCTATCAGCCAATTGGAATTAAGGTAGGAATATTCTGATTGGCTGATGGAATCAGCCAATCAGAATCAAGTTCAATCCGATTGGCAGATCGAATCAGCAAAATAAGATTGAGCTCGCATTCTATTGGCTGTTCCGATCAGCCAATAGAATGCGAGCTCAATCTGATTAGCTGATTGGATCAGCCAATCGGATTGAACTTGATTCTGATTGGCTGATTCCATCAGCCAATCAGAATATTCCTACCTTAATTCCGATTGGCTGATAGAATCCTATCAGCCAATCGGAATTCGAGGGACGCCATCTTGGATGACGTCCCTTAAAGGAACCGTCATTCGTCGGGAGACAACGGAAGAAGAGGATGGATCCGCGTCGGCTGCTTCAAGATGGACCCGCTCCGCACCGGATGGAAGAAGATCGAAGATGCCGCTTGGAGAAGATGTTTGCCGGTCCGGATGTCCTCTTCTTGCCGGATAGGAGGAAGACTTTGGAGCCTCTTCTGGACCTCTTCAGCACCGGATGCCAGGACGGATCGGTGATACCTGGATGGTGAAGACAAGGTAGGAAGATCTTCAGGGGCTTAGTGTTAGGTTTATTTAAGGGGGGTTTGGGTTAGATTAGGGGTATGTGGGTGGTGGGTTGTAATGTTGGGGGGGGGGGTATTGTATGTTTTTTTTTACAGGCAAAAGAGCTGAACTTCTTGGGGCATGCCCCGCAAAGGGCCCTGTTCAGGGCTGGTAAGGTAAAAGAGCTTTTACATTTATTAATTTAGAATAGGGTAGGGAATTTTTTATTTTGGGGGTCTTTGTTATTTTATTAGGGGTCTTAGAGTAGGTGTAATTAGTTTAAAATTGTTGTAATATTTTTCTAATGTTGGTAAATATTTTTTTATTTTTTGTAACTTAGTTCTTTTTTATTTTTGGTACTTTAGTTAGTTTATGTAATTGTATTTATTTGTAGCAATTGTATTTAATTTATTTATTGATAGTGTAGTGTTAGGTTAATTTTAGGTAATTGTAGGTAGTTTATTTAATTAATTTATTGATAGGGTAGTGTTAGGTTTAATTATAACTTAGGTTAGGATTTATTTTACAGGTAATTTTGTTATTATTTTAACTAGGTAGCTATTAAATAGTTCTTAACTATTTAATAGCTATTGTACCTGGTTAAAATAATTACAAAGTTGCCTGTAAAATAAATATTAATCCTAAAATAGCTATAATATCATTATAATTTATATTGTAGCTATATTAGGATTTATTTTACAGGTAAGTATTTAGCTTTAAATAGGAATAATTTATTTAATAAGAGTTAATTAATTTAGTTAGATTTAAATTATATTTAAGTTAGGGGGGTGTTAGTGTTAGGGTTAGACTTAGCTTTAGGGGTTAATCCATTTATTATAGTAGCGATGAGCTCCGGTCGTCAGATTAGGGGTTAATAATTGAAGTTAGGTGTCGGCGATGTTAGGGAGGGCAGATTAGGGGATAATACTATTTATGATAGGGTTAGTGAGGCGGATTAGGGGTTAATAACTTTATTATAGTAGCGCTCAGGTCCGGTCGGCAGATTAGGGGTTAATAAGTGTAGGCAGGTGTCGGCGACGTTGAGGGGGGCAGATTAGGGGTTAATAAATATAATATAGGGGTCGGCGATGTTAGGGCAGCAGATTAGGGGTACATAGGGATAACGTAGGTAGCGGCGGTTTACGGAGCGGAAGATTAGGGGTTAATAATATAATGCAGGGGTCAGCGATAGCGGGGGTGGCAGATTAGGGGTTAATAAGTGTAAGGTTAGGGGTGTTTAGACTCGGGGTACATGTTAGAGTGTTAGGTGCAGACGTAGGAAGTGTTTCCCCATAGGAAACAATGGGGCTGCGTTAGGAGCTGAACGCTGCTTTTTTGCAGGTGTTAGGTTTTTTTTCAGCTCAAACAGCCCCATTGTTTCCTATGGGGGAATCGTGCACGAGCACGTTTTTGAGGCTGGCCGCGTCCGTAAGCAACTCTGGTATCGAGAGTTGCATTTGCGGTAAAAATGCTCTACGCTCCTTTTTTGGAGCCTAACGCAGCCTTTTTTTGAACTCTCGATACCAGAGTTAATTTTATGGTGCGGCCAGAAAAAAGCCCGCGGAGAGTTAACAGCCCATCTACCGCCAAACTCCAAATCTAGGCCTTAGCTTTTTATTTTTTGTAAACTTAGATTTTTTTATTATTTTGTAGTTTTAGGATTTTTTTATTTAGGACAGTAGTTCATCCAAATAGGTTGTTGCTATATCTGTAGTTTATTATGTATAAAACATTTTTTATATATTTAGGACAGTAGTCCATAAAAATACAGTATTGCTTGCTACACCTGTAGCTTAAATATTTATATAAAAGCAGAGTTACAAAATAGGTTGTTTCTACAGCTTAAAAAATAATGAGACTGCCCCCTGGGCAGGCTTATCGACTAGTTAGATAATAAAAGTAAATTCAAAAGTTGTTTAAAATTCCATGTTCTATGTGAATCATGAATGAAAGAATTGTGGACTTCCTATCCCTTTAAAAATGAAGTTGCTTACCAGTATCTGTCTTCTTTTATAGCCTTGTTAACTATGAGGAAGATATATTAAATCGTTTGTTTTTTCATAGCTTGCATAAGGTATGAAAGAAGCAATTTCTACATCATTTATAAATCATCTTTATATTTTTATTTAAATGTATATTATTGTTTTTTACTGATATTAGGCTAGACTACAAGTGGAGCACTAATTTATTGCACGTGGCCGGTTATTGCTACCGCAAGCTCGCAGTAGCAATTAGTGCTCAAAAAATTATCCAGAGGTCAGATCTGTGGTTAATTTTTTAAAAGTAAATTGTCCCCAAATTAAAGTATTGTTTATTTTTTTATTTAAACAAAAAGTATAAAAAAAAATTAATAAAAAAACTCCAATGAGCAGTTTTTCAGAGCTAAAGTTGGTGTTGTGTGGGAAGACTGCCTTTACATTGCGGTCTATGGGAACTCTGTGTTCTCAGTAAATATATACAGTATGTATATGCTTATATACATATATATATATATATATATATATATATATATATATATATATATATATATATATATATATATATATATATATATACAAGGTAGCCCTCAGTTTACGCCGGGGTTAGGTTCCAGAAGGAATGGTTGTAAATCGAAACCGTTGTAAATTGAAACCCAGTTTATAATGTAAGTCAATGGGAAGTGAGGGAGTTAGGTTCCAGGCCCCTCTCAAAATTGTCATAAGTAACACCTAATACATTATTTTTAAAGCTTTGAAATTAAGACTTTAAATGATAAACAGCATTATAAACCTAATAAAATAATCACACAACACAGAATATATAATTAAACTAAGTTAAATGAACAAAAACATTTGCTAAACAGCATTATAAACCCAATAAAATAATCACACAACACAGACTTTACTTGCATTTTTCTGCAAACAGTTCTTTCTATGCATTCCAATCTGGACTGATTTATAGACAGGAAGATCTTGTTTCTTTGCAAGCTGCTCGATAGCTCAGGTCTGGTTAAACTGATTAATTTCAGCTTGCTTGTCTTGCATATCTTTACTGCAACACAAGCGGACAGCTCCACCTACTGGTTATTTTAATCAATGCACTGCTTTTCAATAGCAGTCACATGACTGAAAAAAAGGTTGTTATTCTGAAACGGTGCAAATTGAACCATTGTAAACCGAGGGCCACCTGTATATGTATATGTGTTAATATGTGTATATAATAATCATATACATAAATATTTATATTCTCTGCCCTTCCCTGTGCTAGTTCTCATGCCGTGTCTCACAGCATAAGAATGAGGCTCCCTTTGGAGCCTATGTAAGCACACTCTCATGAGCGTAATGTTTCCATGCACTGCAAACACGAGGTCGCATTTGCATTGCACCTCACTTGTAATACCAGCGCACATTTGCATGCACTGGTATTACTAAGTTGAGTGGTAATATCGCTTTCGTGGAAGTGATATTTTGCGCTCAACTTGTAATCTGGCCCAATATATTACTATATATACAGTATATACAGTATAGTAGTTAAAATTACTAAAAGCATGTTTTTGTGTTAAAAAAGAATAATAGTTTTATTTATCTCAGAAAATGATTACTGACTTTTACAATTTTTTGTCCATAAAATGAAGAATTTGAGCTTCCAGAAAAAAAAAATTAAACTATCACACCAGGGTCGGATTAGGTTCACAAGGCTAAAATATTCCTGTGAATTTTAAGACTGCAGTTAACTTTCCTGTTAGCAACAGATGAGAGTTGGCAATGCATTTTACAGCATATGTGCGGTTCACGTTATTTCAAGCCAAGGTGAATAAATGTGCAGTTAGTTCTAAATAAACTGAGGCTACTATTTATTACAACAATAACATTGTTATGTCACATTTTAAAGTAAACACTGTTGTCCAGATGTCAAATGTGGAATAACTCTGAGCAAAGTTTTTTTCCGGTATCCTAGCAAAAACAGCAGGTGACTAAATTATTTTTTTATGATTTTCTTCTTTACTTTATCTTTCATCAGTTTCTCAACTCAATTCTCTAAAGCTCTCTGCTTTGATGAGATTATCAAAAATAATCATCCAGCATTGTCCTCACAAGATTCTTTTTTTTGCTATACCACTTTAAAGGGACATAAAACCCAACATATTTCATTCATGATTCAGATACAACATGCAATTTTTAACAACTGTCTAATTTACGTCTATTATCAAATTTTCTTCATTCTCTTGAAATCTTTTTGTTGAATAGCAGGGAGGTAAAGCTTAGGCGCCTGCCCATTTCTGGATCACAATATGGCAGCAGTTCGGCAAGAATGTTATTTATTTGCAAGACCATTAGATGACAGTGCTATTTCCTGCCGTGTTAGGTATCTCTTCAACAAAGAATATAATGGGAACAAAGCTAATTTGATAATAGAAGTAAATTTGATTGAAACTTTTTTTAAAATGGTCTTAATCACAATACAATATTTTTGGGTTTCATATCCATTTAACACTTTTGTTGCTGAGCCATTTTCACGCCCCTGTGTTAGTGGTGTTTTCAGTTGTTTAGCCCTCCTTGCAATTAAAAATAAATGTTAACTTTTTTTTCTCTGTGAGCTACCCACACACATGATACATCATTTTTCTCAGAAGATCAAGCTTTTTTTTAGAAAATAACTTTAGTTATGAAAGAAATGCCAAACAGCAAAATTCAAAATAAAATTAAATTTTTGGTGTCATTTTCTATGGTGCACATAGTATATAGGGTTTCTAGCTATGACTGGGCACAGTGAAAGCTGGGTTACACAATGCCCATCCTAACAGCCCTACCTTAGCCCCACTGTTGATCCCATGATGTATATTTTTTACAACTGAGCAGTAATTTTACCCCTTGGCTGCCAGTCTCTTACAAATTAATCATTTACCCTCTTTTGCTGTCAGTAAGAGGTACAAAGACGTGATTTTACCTCCTTGACTGCCCCTCACTTTTTTTCTGCTCTGTATTTTTAATGCATTTAGGAATGGGAGACATTTTATAAAACTCAGGGACTTTAAAAAACTGGACATTTATGGGTCCAGTATTTTTGTTAAGATTTTACTGGACAGCTTGCTAACATACTGTCCAGTTGAATACTGGGCACTTGGCAACCCTAGTAGTAAACAGCAGCATGGAAGCCATTATTTCCTAAATATTTCAAACACACATTTATTGCCTCACATTTAGCATCAGTTTGCATTTCAAAAACAGCTCAATTTAGGATTGTATACCAATATTGTTCAATAAAATAAAGAATTACAAATCTGAAGAGAACATGTATTTTTTTTGTCACTATGCACCATTTTTCAATTTATATAGAAAATGGGTAGGTATAAAATATCTTACCAAACAAATATTACATACATTTAAAATTCAACAAAATTCTTATTTCTATGAAGGGTAGAATAACCCAATTGGACAATGTAATTATGTTCCTCCTGTCCAAAATCACTCAGTATAGAAGAAAAAAAGAAAAAAACATGAAATATTTCTACCAAGTCATCCTATAGAGAAATCCACATATCACATATTTTTATAGATCTGGTTCTCCCATTTATTTTGATTCCTGAAATTTTTTATTAGTTAAAAAAAACATGGATATTTGAACCATAATATCAACAACAAATAAGATGATTCTAATGATTGCTCCTAGGTAATCAATTGTACCATGGTAATCAATTTAAACCCATTGTTTGAATCATAAAATCTCAATCTTTATGTGGGGTTTTATAATATATTATTATGGTGAAGTGGTAATAAAGGTTTATTAAAAAGCCCTGTAACCCCTGAAATAGAATAAATGTTGAGAGCTATTTGTCATCGTTATGAAACCTGGTAGACCACTGGGTAGTGGATGGACTATGACCACTCATTTGAAATAAGAGGATTGCTGCTTTAAAATAAGGGTCTCAAGTTTGTATTGTGGGCGGAAACATAGGGGATACCCCACCACCCTCATGTTGTTCTATATGCTGAGGGTTCTGTCAGGTGATCACTAATAATACAGTAGTCAATGGAGAGCCACCTAAGCAAAGGACCCCTCCTTTAAAAGAAATGCCTCTACTCTTTCACAAGAGGGGCTTTTTGCCCCTCGAGAGTGCATATTTTTGGGAGCTAGGGTCCCTTTTATAGCTTAAAGGATTACTTTCTGTTATAATTTTTAAGATAAACAACTAACATATTAAAGTTAATAAACATTAATTAAAACCTACTGACCTATATTTTCTCCAAAATGAAGTTTCATAACGTTCTAAAAGTTATATCTTTTATTCGCCGATGATATCACGTTATCCTGCCCACTATTTTCAGCACTGAGTGTTCAAAATACTTAAACCAATAACTTTGTGTTTAAAGCGCCATTTTGAAACCTAGGTATTGTAAAAGGATTGGTACAGAGCAAAGGATACCCACGGAGTGGGTTTGGAAAACAATTAAATTTGCAGACAAGATTTCTGATATACGGTAGATATATGTTAATGAAATGCTATTGATAAAAAGCGTATTGGGGTAGTTAGTTAGTAACAGGCATAGAAAATATTTACTTACAGTGGCCCTTTAAATGACTGTAATATGCACTGAGCATGCAGGTGATTGCTATTTATATGGCAATCACCTGCTATTTAAAGAGGCATGAGACCCCTTATTTGTTAATGGGCAATCCCCTCTTTCATGTAAGGGGTTATGTGGGTATGTACATTGTATGCTGTCTTTAAGGGATAGGGGCTCCTTTGGATTTACATTTTAATGCTAATGACCTTCTAATGACTTTGTTATGAGCATCCACATTGTAAAGAGGAGGTTAACCTCTTTTTTTTAAAGTGGGGTCTCATACCCCTTTGTGTATTATGGGTGGGAATGAGCGTTTTAAAAGTACTGTCTCCTCAAACACCAGAAACTTAGACAGGGATCTGTCTCTTCATTTAAGACTGCGTTTCCCTCTTTAACATGAAGTGTCTACTACCCCTATCATTAAATCAGAGGAACATATAGGGGTTCTGTAGCAGACCCCTTCCATGTTAAATGCTGCTGCAGGTAATCGCCATTTTAAAGTAATCACGTGCAACATACAGGAGCAAATGTCCTGGAGACTGAGATACAGACTTGCAAAATCCACCCCCAGTCTCCTGGCTCTCTATAACTCCCTGCATTATCATGGGATTCCGACCCCCTTGTGACATTACCACGTGCACCCTTGGTGACGTCACAGTGCTTGCCAGGAAGAGATTGCAGTGTGGTGTGTCTCCAGGATCACCAGGATGACAAGACATGGCCATCATTTGCACTGCAGATTATATGCACATGACAACGAGTCTTCGTGAGCATCTAAGAGATCACTGAATTTCTGGATGTGAAGGAGAGTACAATACAGAACTGTATAATGTTAGAGTTTTTTTGCATTTACACTTTGGTTTGAATTTTAATTTAATTTGCAGTTCAGGTTTTGCTCATTAAATTTACATTTAATTTACATTTAAGCTTTATAAGTTCAGTTTTGGTTTTTCTATGCATTTAGATTTTGTATACAGTAATGTATTTAGGATTGCGATTTTTCAAGTTCTGATTGTCCTTTGAATGCTTCTGTGTAGCTTAAAGGGACAGTAAACCCCAATTTTTTCTTTTATTATTAATATAGAGAATACAATTTTTTAAAAGTTTCCAATTTACTTCTATTATCAAATTTGTTTTGTTCTCATGTTATTCTTTGTTAAAGGGATACCTAGGTAGGTAGCGTGCACATGCCTGAAGCACTACATGACAGGAAATAGTTCTAGAAAAAATATAGTGGCAAGAGTCCCAAGAGATGGATAAAAAAAAAAAACAGGCTTTATTAAATCAAATTAAAAAACAAAAAACAGCGAAAACGTGTCTAAAAGACTTAAGAGAAGAATGAGTAGATCAGTCTTACGCGTTTCGGCTAGCTGTTGCCGTAATCATAGACTGTAGCAAACAAACATTCTGAAGTCTATATATTCAAGTGCAATCAATTGCTTAATTAATTAAACTAATTCAGCTGTATTCTAGCAAGCAGAGAACAACAATGTTATAGGTGAAACAGAAAGCATTGATACCAACAGCTACATGTAGCCATTATCAGTAATCTATTACAAAGGCATGTTGTGCAGACAGACAAAATTTAGAGGAACATAAAAAATTAAATACAATGGTTGTTTTGATATACATATATATAAAGCTCTTATTTTAGAGAGTGATATACAAAATTTACAATAAACCATTTTATATAGAATTTAAATCAACCTCTATATACATATAGGGATATATTTTAATCTTATGGACCAGATTCGAACCTGCAACCAGTGTGTTCAGGGGCAGTTGACTTAACCACTAGGCCATAGCAGCCCAACTATATAACTTAAATTGAGAGCAAGGGCTTAAAGGAGACAATTAGAGTGGTTCTGATGTTTCTTGGACCTACTTGACATTTTGTTAAATTTAGTTTAGGAAATACTATAATATTAAGCAATATTATATCATTTAGTATAGGTTACAGTGAAACAACAGTAGAGTTATAATCAGAGAAAACAAAAATAAACAATTCCTGAGTAATAATACAGACTATAAATAAACTGTATAAAATAACTTACATAGGAAATATATATAACCACAATGAACAAGAGAAATATTTTTCTCATAGACTAGACTTCATGTGTATAGATAAACACATTTATATATATATACATATGTCTTATATTTAACTCCAGAAATTAATAAGGTCAAACTCTGAATTAAATCCGTATGGGACCTGGGTCTTAAGTTTAAACATCCAATAGACTTCTTGTCTTCCCAAAATTTTGGACCTATCACCTCCTCTCACTGGGGTCTTAATAGCCTCAATTATATTCCAGCTGAAAGATCTTACTGATTGATCGTGTACTTCTATAAAGTGTCTACTTAATTCAGAACAGGGGACTTTATTTCTAATGTCCCCTAAATGTTCTCTGATACGTGTTCTCACATCACGAGTTGTGAGTCCCACGTATTGACCCCTACATGATTTACATTCTGCAAGATATACAACATAAGAGGAGCTGCAGTTCAAGCAGCCCTGTATTTTAAAAGATTCTCCCGTCACATAAGATGTAAATGTGTCTGTTACATTATGGTAATCACATGCTTTACAGCGGTTACTACCGCATTTAAAGCTTCCATTATGCTGTAACCATGAACTAGAGTTAGTATGTGTTTGTGTATTCTTTAGCATACTAGGAGAGAGAGTATTGGCTAAGGTATTATTTTTGGTATAGACAAATCTACAACCATCACCAATAACTCCTTTTAGTGTTTCGTCTCCATAAAGGATTGGAAGATACTTGTTAACAATGCCACAAATGTCATTGTACTGGTTAGAATATTTGGTGATGAATGTAGGTCTATTATCATTTTTTCTTTCTTTCTTACTTTGTAATAGATCTTCTCTTTTATATCCATCAACTTCTTTCTTAATCTTAAGAACTTCCATTTTATGATAGCCTCTATTAATAAGGCGATCAGCCAATTCATTACTTTCCTTGATGTAATCAGTATTTTTAGAACAATTACGTTTTACCCGCATCATTTGTCCTTTAATGATGCCTTTAAAGACATGTTTAGGGTGACTACTGGTTGCATAGAGTAATGCATTACCAGCAATCGGTTTACGGTATAAAGTGGTATTTACACATTTGTGATGAATTTCACCGAGGAGTGTAATATCCAAAAAATTAATTTTGGTTTTATTCCACTCCTTTGTGAAAGATAGCCCCATCTGGTTGCTATTAAGGTAATTCAAAAATTCATTTGCTTTGTTTTCATCAGCTTCCCATATTAAGACCAGATCGTCTATAAATCTCTTGTAATAAATTAAATACTCACGAAAAGGATTATTATCACAGTATATATATGTTTCTTCCAGCCAACCCATAACTAGGTTTGCGTATGAGGGCGCAAATTTCGCCCCCATCGCAGTCCCTTGTTTTTGGATATAATGATCATTTTCAAATGTGAAACTATTATGTTCCAATAAGAATTCTATAACCTTGAGTATATATTTCTTAAAGGTATTGTCAAATTTAGTGTCTTTGTCTAGATAATATTCAATGGCTTGTAAACCAGTAGAATGAGGAATCGATGAATAAAGCGATACAGCATCTATTGTAAGCCAGCTGTAGCTTTCTTTCCAATCGCAATCATTAAAGATATTAATAATGTGCATAGTGTCTCTGACATAACTAGTCAGTGAAAGGACAAACGGCTGTAGTATATCATCAACCCATTCTGACACATGCTCCAATAGGGAGCCATTGCCAGAAACGATAGGTCTACCTTTGATATTGTCTAGGCCTTTATGTGTCTTGGGTAGATGATAAAATACAGCCGTTCTGGGAAACTCAACATACAGATAATCAAATGTAGGTGCATCAATAAATCCATTTCTTTTGCCTTCATTAAGAAGTTTAAATAATTGCTTTTGAAAATCAATACGAGGATTATAGCTGACCTTTTTATATACATTGGGGTCTTCTAATTGCCTTTTGGCCTCCGCCACATACCAAGATCTATCACAAACTACTACACTGCTGCCTTTATCAGCTCGCTTGATGATAATGCTTTCATTTCTTTCAAGAGACACAAGAGCATTTCTCTCTTTTTTAGTTAAATTGTTTTGTTTTCTGCCCCTAGTTTTGTTGGTGTTTAGGTGAGTTAAGTCCTCTACTACTCTTTTTTGAAAGAGCTCAAGTTGTTTACCTCTGGATTGTAATGGATAAAAATTTGATTTACACTTAAAGCCTATATGTTTATCTTTAAGCTGTTCACTTTCAGGGGGATTGGAATCCTCATTTAGAAGTTGTTCAAGGTCCCTGCGAGTGCAGAGATCTTGAAAATTGAGATCATTAATTTTCCAACTACCTGTGGTGAGTTCCTGTTCTCTCTCTGCTGGTATGTCAGTTTGTTGTTTAAAAAAATGCTTCTTAAGGGTTAGGGACCTAACAAATTTGTTGATATCCAAAATAGTTTGAAATAGAACAAAATCTTTAGAAGGGCAAAAATTTAACCCATAACTTAAAACTTTACGTTCGGTCTCGTTCAAACTATAAGAGGATATATTAATCACTGTATTTAAACATATTTCCGATTGTTTTTGCCTTCTCTCCGTGGATACCTTACTTGTTTCTTTTCTGTACCTTTCTGTTCCTTTAAAATTGTCTGCTGTCCCCCTCCTTTTGAGGCATCCTGTCCTTCCTGAAAAACCTCCATGTTATCTTTTGTTTTAGGTTTAGCTCCTAATCCTGAAACACTAGGTTGTATATTTATTGTCTGGATATTTAAATTTTCATGAGTACCTTCGTTTGGGTTAGTTATGGATTCAGTAGATCTAGTATCCCAGTCAGAAGCTGAGCTTCCTTCTGAGGCAGAAAAATCTGTCCCTGAAGCAGAGCTTTCCTCATCTGTAAACTCCTGTCTATCTGCAGCAAAGCTTACCTTTTTTCTATTACGTCTATTTTTCTTATGTAAAGATTTACCTGAAAAATTGGTATCATTTATTACTTGACTAGTACTTTTTTCTTGTATTTGATTGGAACTTTTGGGGTTAAAGTGTACTGCTCTTCTAAACTTCCTACGCCAGACATATACTGTCTTATTTGCGTAGTCTTTACTATCTCTCTGATACTTAGAAAATTTAGTATTCATAATGCTTTGCTTAGTGGCTTCAATAGTCTCATGGAGCATGGTATCAAACTTTTCATATCTTGTATCTTCTTTATATTTACACATTTCTGCTTGTAATGCACAAATGTCATCTTTATATTTTTGGATTAACTGTGTTTTATGTTTAATTAATAGTCCCATGAGTCTAATAGAACACTCCGTCAAGATGTCATTCCATTCAGTGATAAAGTCCTTATCATCAGTATCAAAGGTAGGAAATTTCTGTAATCTTAGTCCCCGTGGTATTATGCCTTTATTAATGTATCTGGTGAAAGTCCAATTATCCATGCGAAGTCTAAGTTCTTTTAGTTTATAGTCCTCCAGCATTGCAAACAAATCACCAAGTTTTGCATTTTTGATACATACTTTAGATAAGTCTTCTAGTTCACAATCATCCAAGTCCCAATCATCATCTGTACATAGCGAATAAAACTGCTTATCCGTTATTAACTCCATTCCAGAGTAGTTCAAAAAAATGCCTGCTATAGATTTTTTAGTTGTATATTGATTGAAAAAAAGCCTTTAACACTGTGTGTTTATTAGTGGTAGAGCTTAAATGAATAAATAATTATATTCCAAAAAGCCAATGATATGTTCCATTCACAAACAGAGTGAGTGAGGAATAATAAATGTGAGAAATGAGCAGTATCACACTGTGTATATGGAACATAAATATAAGAGCCAAAAGCAATTATTTAAACTTCTTAATGAAGGCAAAAGAAATGGATTTATTGATGCACCTACATTTGATTATCTGTATGTTGAGTTTCCCAGAACGGCTGTATTTTATCATCTACCCAAGACACATAAAGGCCTAGACAATATCAAAGGTAGACCTATCGTTTCTGGCAATGGCTCCCTATTGGAGCATGTGTCAGAATGGGTTGATGATATACTACAGCCGTTTGTCCTTTCACTGACTAGTTATGTCAGAGACACTATGCACATTATTAATATCTTTAATGATTGCGATTGGAAAGAAAGCTACAGCTGGCTTACAATAGATGCTGTATCGCTTTATTCATCGATTCCTCATTCTACTGGTTTACAAGCCATTGAATATTATCTAGACAAAGACACTAAATTTGACAATACCTTTAAGAAATATATACTCAAGGTTATAGAATTCTTATTGGAACATAATAGTTTCACATTTGAAAATGATCATTATATCCAAAAACAAGGGACTGCGATGGGGGCGAAATTTGCGCCCTCATACGCAAACCTAGTTATGGGTTGGCTGGAAGAAACATATATATACTGTGATAATAATCCTTTTCGTGAGTATTTAATTTATTACAAGAGATTTATAGACGATCTGGTCTTAATATGGGAAGCTGATGAAAACAAAGCAAATGAATTTTTGAATTACCTTAATAGCAACCAGATGGGGCTATCTTTCACAAAGGAGTGGAATAAAACCAAAATTAATTTTTTGGATATTACACTCCTCGGTGAAATTCATCACAAATGTGTAAATACCACTTTATACCGTAAACCGATTGCTGGTAATGCATTACTCTATGCAACCAGTAGTCACCCTAAACATGTCTTTAAAGGCATCATTAAAGGACAAATGATGCGGGTAAAACGTAATTGTTCTAAAAATACTGATTACATCAAGGAAAGTAATGAATTGGCTGATCGCCTTATTAATAGAGGCTATCATAAAATGGAAGTTCTTAAGATTAAGAAAGAAGTTGATGGATATAAAAGAGAAGATCTATTACAAAGTAAGAAAGAAAGAAAAAATGATAATAGACCTACATTCATCACCAAATATTCTAACCAGTACAATGACATTTGTGGCATTGTTAACAAGTATCTTCCAATCCTTTATGGAGACGAAACACTAAAAGGAGTTATTGGTGATGGTTGTAGATTTGTCTATACCAAAAATAATACCTTAGCCAATACTCTCTCTCCTAGTATGCTAAAGAATACACAAACACATACTAACTCTAGTTCATGGTTACAGCATAATGGAAGCTTTAAATGCGGTAGTAACCGCTGTAAAGCATGTGATTACCATAATGTAACAGACACATTTACATCTTATGTGACGGGAGAATCTTTTAAAATACAGGGCTGCTTGAACTGCAGCTCCTCTTATGTTGTATATCTTGCAGAATCTAAATCATGTAGGGGTCAATACGTGGGACTCACAACTCGTGATGTGAGAACACGTATCAGAGAACATTTAGGGGACATTAGAAATAAAGTCCCCTGTTCTGAATTAAGTAGACACTTTATAGAAGTACACGATCAATCAGTAAGATCTTTCAGCTGGAATATAATTGAGGCTATTAAGACCCCAGTGAGAGGAGGTGATAGGTCCAAAATTTTGGGAAGACAAGAAGTCTATTGGATGTTTAAACTTAAGACCCAGGTCCCATACGGATTTAATTCAGAGTTTGACCTTATTAATTTCTGGAGTTAAATATAAGACATATGTATATATATATAAATGTGTTTATCTATACACATGAAGTCTAGTCTATGAGAAAAATATTTCTCTTGTTCATTGTGGTTATATATATTTCCTATGTAAGTTATTTTATACAGTTTATTTATAGTCTGTATTATTACTCAGGAATTGTTTATTTTTGTTTTCTCTGATTATAACTCTACTGTTGTTTCACTGTAACCTATACTAAATGATATAATATTGCTTAATATTATAGTATTTCCTAAACTAAATTTAACAAAATGTCAAGTAGGTCCAAGAAACATCAGAACCACTCTAATTGTCTCCTTTAAGCCCTTGCTCTCAATTTAAGTTATATAGTTGGGCTGCTATGGCCTAGTGGTTAAGTCAACTGCCCCTGAACACACTGGTTGCAGGTTCGAATCTGGTCCATAAGATTAAAATATATCCCTATATGTATATAGAGGTTGATTTAAATTCTATATAAAATGGTTTATTGTAAATTTTGTATATCACTCTCTAAAATAAGAGCTTTATATATATGTATATCAAAACAACCATTGTATTTAATTTTTTATGTTCCTCTAAATTTTGTCTGTCTGCACAACATGCCTTTGTAATAGATTACTGATAATGGCTACATGTAGCTGTTGGTATCAATGCTTTCTGTTTCACCTATAACATTGTTGTTCTCTGCTTGCTAGAATACAGCTGAATTAGTTTAATTAATTAAGCAATTGATTGCACTTGAATATATAGACTTCAGAATGTTTGTTTGCTACAGTCTATGATTACGGCAACAGCTAGCCGAAACGCGTAAGACTGATCTACTCATTCTTCTCTTAAGTCTTTTAGACACTTTTTCGCTGTTTTTTGTTTTTTAATTTGATTTAATAAAGCCTGTTTTTTTATCCATCTCTTGGGACTCTTGCCACTATATTTTTTCTATTTCATTACTAAGGGCTGTGAGGAGCCCGACGCTACTGGTCCCAAAGTTAAGGTAGAGCTTTACACTGTGCCTTGGAGCCGCTTGCTGTGGAGGATCATTTAAAGGAAACACCGGAGAAGCTGACGTCACATCTGGTCACGTCCGGTAGAAGTCCCGTACCCGCGCTGTAGTTGAACCAAGGAAGAGGTGAGTTTGACGGTCGCTCTTAATTGCGTGGCTGTCCCTCTACCCGGATTCAGGTTTCTTCGCCCACCTGGAGAGGACATAGGAGTCTCAAGCCTGCACTGACAGGAGCATCAGGATAAGGGCCGACACTACTCCGCGTAAGTACGGGTGAAGCCCGAGACGTGACAGTCTAATTTATCATATTTATGATTTTCTGTGACCGCCGTGTCAAGTATACTGAGTGACCGCTTACTTTCCTTATTGTCCACATTGGTCATTGACTGTATTTGGCTCTTATATTTATGTTCCATATACACAGTGTGATACTGCTCATTTCTCACAGGAAATAGTTCTGCCTAGACTTGTGCAGCTTTGAAAAATTTGGTTCGGTTCGGATCGATTCGGATCGATTCGAATTTCGGTTCGGATCAATTCGAATTCGGAAAAAAACCGAATGAGTTCGTTTCGGATTCATACGAATTCTTTCGGATTCGAAAAAATTTGGCTGGATTCGGTTCGATTCGGTTCAGTTTGATTTGGAAATTCGGGAATTTCGGCAAGTGTTAGGTGGGATGTGCTGTGTATTACACTAGTTTATGTACTGTATATTAGGTTTAACCCATAGCAGAGTGATAAAACCTAATATACTGTACAAAACTAGTGTAATACACGGCCATCCGAATCTACCGAATAAATTCAAATCGATTCGGATTTATTCGAATCGATTTGGATTTATTCTGTAGATTCGGCACTACCGCAATTCGGAAATTCAAATCGATCCGAATCTCCGAATTTGACAAATTCGGCTGAATTTCGATTCGGACCGAATCAAATCGGACATGTCTAGTTCTGCCATCTAGTGCTCCTGCTAATGTATAACATTGTTGCAAAACTGCTGCCATATAGTGTTGTGGACACGTGCACACTCATGAGCTTACATCCCAGCTTTTCAACAAAGGATAACAAGAAAACGAAGACAATTTGAAAACACAAGTAAATAGGAAAGTTGTTTTAAATGGTATGCTCTATCTGAATCATGAAAGAAAAAAATGGGTTTTATGTCCCTTTAAGAAATTAGTATTTTTATGTGAAATAATCATGATGGTTTCAGAGAGATTAAGGCACAGTGAGGGGGAGTTACCTGGGTGTGCTTGATGTTCTCTCACAGCCCCAACAATATTCTCTAAGCATTTTACACAGGCAGATTCAAACTATACCATTATTTTGTGTATATATCATGACATGAAAAATCTACATCAAAGTGTGTTGGGGAAAAAATTATATTTTCATAAAAATTTGGCTAAACCAGGTTATAAACAATTGTTTTTGTGTTTTTTCTTAATTTTTTTCTTAATTAAAACTTATATAGGGCCTTTATTTTGAAGAGAGGAGTATGAGTTTCATCACAAGGGGTCCAGAAAGATAGCTCAGCATGCTAAGGCACTGCGGCTGAGCTATGTAGCAACCCAAGGGTTGCAGATTCGATCCCCGGTAAGGTCCACTCAACCTTTCATCCTTCCAAGGTTGATAAAATGAGCAGCGTCTTGAGACCCTTGCGGGTGATTAGCCACGCTTTACAAGTACCCAATACAGGTAGCCCTCAGTTTACGCCGGGGTTAGGTTCCAGAAGGAATGGTTGTAAATCGAAACCATTGTAAATTGAAACCCAGTTTACAATGTAAGTCAAAGGGAAGTGAGGCAGATAGGTTCCAGGCCCCTCTCAAAATTGTCATAAGTAACACCTAATACATTATTTTTAAAGCTTTGAAATGAAGACTTTAAATGCTAAACAGCATTATAAATCTAATAAAATAATCACACAACACAGACTTCACTTGCATTTTTCTGCAAACAGTTCTTTCTGTGCATTCCAATCTGGACTGATTTATAGACAGGGATATCTTGTTCCTTTGAAATCTTCTAGATAGCTCAGGTCTGGTTAAACTGATTTATTTTAGCTTGCTTGGCTTTGCTGCAACACAAGCGGACAGCTCCCCCTACTGGCTATTTTAATAAATGCACTGCTTCTCAATGCTTTTCAAAAGCAGTCACATGACTATAAAAAAGGTTGTTATTCTGAAACGGTGTAAATTGAACCGTTGTAAAACGAGGGTCACCTGTACATACATACATGTTCTAAAAATGATATTTTAACTTTACGTACCCAATACACACCCAAGCATTGCCTTTCAAATGGTGGGTCTTGTGGCTTTCTAGAGCTTATGAGAGCGGAGATTGAGGGGGTTTAATGTTTTCCCCTCCATCCACCTACCTTAAAGGGCCATACAAGTCCAAATCTTGCATGTTTTAATTCATTAGAACTTCTTAAGACTGTCGACCCTGCACTCCTGTGTGTTTAACCCCTGCAAAGGGCCATATAATTACACATATATTACAATGATTAAACAGTGCAATAGCAGTTTCCAAAGCCATTAGTTAAATACTTCTTATAATCTGCCTGATACAAAGAGGGTACCAAGTTACATCATGATGTGAATATTTGTTCAATACAGGGTTCTCTTAAATATATCAGATTGTTATTTGCTGTTACAGAATTATAGATTAGCACAGCTATGAACAATTTTATATAATGATTTCTGAAACATTAGTATAAATATGAAGTCTATTGAGTGTATAATTTGTTTGTATATATATATACGTTGGTTGGAGTAGCCATGTTAGTCCAGAGATTTAGATATCAAAATAACAAGAGTATTGCATTGAGCAATGATACTTTTTTTTATTGGACTAACTATACATTTATAAGTTGACAAGCTTTCGGAAGAGTTCCTTCCTTTATCAAGTCTGAAGCAATACTGGTCAGTAAAAAAGTATCATTGCTCAATGCAATACTCTTGTTATTTTTATATATATATATATATATATATATATATATATATATATACAGTATATATATATATATATATATATATATATATATATATATATATATATATATATATATATATATATATATATATATATATATATAGTCAATGAAGTGAAAAGTTCACACAGCAGCTAAACATAAAAGCAAAAACACTCTAAATATGACACCTCTGGCCCCTGCTATTTTTATTAAGTCCAATAAAGGCTGGTAAAGAACCACAGAGAGCCTCGCTCAGACCTTAGCCGTCAAAACCGGTGTCCATGTAAGAATATGCGGTATCTGAATGGGTCCGTGCAGGACAACCCGTGCCCACCACAGCCTTAGCTGCGCCCACTCACCGCTACCTTCGTGTCTCCAGGGACTCGATTACACCGGGATAGCTTGTCCGTCCGTTCCGTCAGAGGCAATCCACAAGACGCTTGGGGGCGCGTCCGCCCACGTGGTGTCCAACAGCCAATCAACGCCCGTCTCAAACACAACTGGGCTATTCCTACACCAGGGTAGAAAGATCTTTAGCGGGGCTCAGAGTTCAGAGTGTGCGAGCTTCCCTTCGCTCACGGAAGTCCTGGAAATGTATAGGCTTGAAATAATAGAAGTCTCCAGAGTGAAGTAAAATCTTGAAATACTTTATTATAATCCACTTGTGGTAAAATAACATGGAAGTACCAAAAGCACTTAAAATGAAAACACACGTAAGCAACAGGCTGACATGTTTCGGCCTTATGCCGTAATCGTAGCTGACATTGTACAAACGTGTAAGTAAACGTGAAGAAACATTTTAGTGGTATTGATACAGAATATAGAGAAGCTATGGGGGGGGAGAGTTTTGGCTGTTCAACCTAAGTCCTCAAATTTTGAGGAAAATTGTGATGTGACTACACTAGATAGTTTTATGAGACAAGGTGTTTGTATGGATGATGACAATACCAGTAACAGTTTCAATGGCAAAAGGAATGTTTCAGAGTTTTATCCTATTCAGAACAGGGGACCAGTACTAGAAACATTTTACAAAAGAATAGAGGCAGATCTTACTAACTTGAAACAAACCAGTAATTCTACACAGAGTAAACAACATAATCTAAGCAAAAGTGAAAAAGATGCTCTTTTTGAATTACAGGAAAATCATGACATTGTGATCCGCTTAGCGGACAAGGTGGGGTCTGTGGTCATTATGGACAGAGGCACTTACATAGTCGAAGCACATAGACAATTACATGACTTGCACAATTATGTACCATTACCCAGTGACCCTACTAGTACCTTTCAAAAAGATTTACTATCTATTTTGGACGATGGTTTGGAGGATGGGCACCTTGATCAATTCACGTACGAATTTTTGTACATTCAACATCCTGCGGTGCCCATCTTCCACCATCTTCTGAAAGTGCACAAGACACTAACTAGTGTTCAGGGTCGACCGATAGTTAGTGGGATTGGTTCTATGTTTGAACACCTCTCTCAGTGGTTAGATGCCATACTCCATCCGTTTGTGATATCTCTTCAGAGCTATCTCAAAGATACAAAAGATCTCATTAATCAGATTGAAATATTGCGCTGGGAAAGGAACAAGGTTTGGGTAACAGTTGTCCCACATGTTTGGAGATGGGAATGCCTTCAAAGGATGTATTGCCTTTTACAGGCGCTACATTGACGACCTGATCTTTATTTGGCAAGGTGACCAGAGTCTGGTTGAATCCTTCATAGGCAACTTGAATAGCAATTCCTTTGGCTTAAGGTTTACCTATGAAAAACATGAGACCACTATTAATTACCTAGATCTTACACTGACAGCAAATAGTGATGGACAGATACTTAGTGATCTTTATAGGAAACCTATTACCAAAAATACTATTCTACATGCCAGTAGTTGCCACCCCAAGCATGTACCTTTTGCAGTGGCCAAAGGACAATTTATCAGAATAAAGCGCAATTGTACAGAGGAAATAACTTATATTAAACAGAAAACTGAGATGCGAGAGAGACTACGACAGAGAGGGTACCCCAGACGAGTTCTTGACAGAGCAGCCAAGGCAGTGGACAGCTTAGATAGACATACCCTATTACATCACTCAACCAATGCTGACAAAACCAAAAAGGAAGAATCCAGACATAAAGATCAGGTCACCTTTGTTACAGAGTACAGTGAGGAATACAAGACGATTTGTGGCATTGTAAGGAAACATTTTAAGATACTTACTCACTCAATGTGTGGATAGCGGCTTGCGTTGTTCCTACAGGAAGAGTAAGATATTAGGCAATTTGCTTTCACCTTCCGAATTGCCTTCTCTGACTCCATCCCTGCAGGGTTCTTGGCTCAGACATAGGGGGATGTACAGCTGCGGCAGAACCAGATGTAGACCATGTGAATTCTGTATTTTTTCAAACAAATTCCATTCTGAAGTTACAAATGAAGAGTTTGATATTGGTTTGTGCCTCAACTGTACATCCTCCTATGTCATTTATGTTTTGACCTGCGTAGAGTGTCATCTGCAATATGTGGGCCTCACCACTAATGATGTCAATAGGAGGATAAGGAATCATTTATCCTCGATCAAAATAGGTGAGGCAACAATGCCTCTGGTCAAACATTTCAAAAATATACATGATAAGAGAAATAATACACTTAAATGGCAAGCCATTGAATGGGTTAAGAGCCCCCCTAGGGGTGGGGACAGAGATAAGGCACTAGGGAAACGTGAAATGTTTTGGATCTTTAGGCTACAAACACGGGTCCCCGTAGGTCTTAATTCTGAATATGACTTGATTAATTACTGGAAGTGAATATCAACTTGTTGACATCTTAACAGATGTAAATTAATTCAATTTAGTTGAACACAACATATCTTTACGTCTTGTAGTCATTCATATAAACGCCTGAGCTTTGTATTCATATATTTTGTCTCTACTACCTGAGTGTTATCTTGGACTTAGTTTGGTCTATTTTTCATCATTTCATATAGGACCAATTTTATAAAGATTAATACACTAATTTCTAATGAGTATATCTTTTTGAGTCCACTCTCATCTTATTAGGTATTGTGAATATGTGTGTACAGAGTACATTTCAATATATATGATATTGGAATTCAAATATGATAATGATATCAACATCTACCCCTTTGCGAAATGTTATATATCTGTGATATATATCCCCCACATATTCAATTGATGTTCTGAATGTGTCATATGATGGAGTATATTGCACATATTTAAAAAATATATATCATTTTGGTCCATTTTCCATTATTTTATATAGGACCAATTATGCACAGAATAATATACTTATTCTCCAAAGAGTATATCTCTTGAAGTTTTACATTTATTACATTAGGCATTGTGAATATTTATGTGCAGAGCACACTTCAATATATATGATATTGGAAGTCCAATATGGCATTGATACTAATATCAACCCTTTTGTAGTATGGTATATATCTGTGTCTGTGCCCTCCATCAGTTCTCAAAAATCCTTTTTCTCTTTTATTAGCTAGCCGAATGGATTTTATAAACTCTCACAATATCTTCATTGAAATTTAAAGTGTATAACATTTTATTTTGATACACTAGTTACCTGTTACTGTTAGCAGGGAAGCATTATATTATATTTCATCAAAGTTTATATATTGTTTAAGGCAGGAAAGTATATAAGAGGTTAATATTAGCACTGAACTGAACTATTGTGATTGGTAAATGATTAACCTATCAGAGAACGAATGTTCCTTTAAATTACTTACACGTTTGTACAATGTCAGCTACGATTACGGCATAAGGCCGAAACATGTCAGCCTGTTGCTTATGTGTGTTTTCATTTTAAGTGCTTTTGGTACTTCCATGTTATTTTACCACAAGTGGATTATAATAAAGTATTTCAAGATTTTACTTTGCTCTGGAGACTTCTATTATTTCAAGCCTATAGATAGATAGATAGATAGATAGATAGATAGATAGATAGATAGATAGATAGATAGATAGATAGATAGATAGATATATTTACAGTATCCCACAAAAGTGAGTACACCCTCACATTTTTGTAAATATTTTATTATATCTTTTCATGTGACACTGAAGAAATTACACTTTGCTACAATGTAAAGTAGTGAGTGTACAGCCTGTATAACAATGTAAATTTGCTGTCCCCTCAAAATAACTCAACGCACAGCCATTAATGTCTAAACCGTTGGCAACAAAAGTGAATACACCCCTAGGTGGAAATGTCCAAATTGGCCCAATTAGCCATTTTCCCTACCTGGTGTCATGTGACTCATTAATGTTACAAGGTCTCAGGTGTGAATGGGGAGCAGGTGTGTTAAATTTGGTGTTATCGCTCTCACACTCTCTCATACTGTTTACTGGAAGTTCAACATGGCACCTCATGGCAAAGAACTCTCTGAGGGTCTGTAAAAAAAGAATTGTTGCTCTACATAAAGATGGCCTAGGCTATAAGAAGATTGCCAAGACCCTGAAACTGAGCTGCTGCACAGTGTGCAAGACCTTACATTAGTTTCAAAGTACAGGTTCCACTCAGAACAGGTCTCACCACGGTCGACCAAGTAAGTTGAGTGCACATGCTCAGCATCATATCCAGAGGTTGTCTTTGGGAAATAGACGTATGAGTGCTGCCAGCATTACTGCAGAGGTTGAAGGGGTGGGGGCTCAGCCTGTCAGTACTCAGACCATACGCCACACACTGCATCAAATTGGTCTGCATGGCTGTCATCCCAATAGGAAGCCTCTTCTGAAGATGATGCACAAAAAAGACCGCAAACAGTTTACTGAAGACAAGCAGACTAAGGACATGGATTACTGGAACCATGTCCTGTGGTCTGATGAGACCAAGATAAACTTATTTGGTTCAGATGGTGTTAAGCGTGTGTGATGGCAACCGGGGGGGAGTATCATGGTCTGGGCCTGCATGAGTGCTGCCGGCACTGGGGAGCTACAGTTCATTGAGGGAACCATGAATACCAACATGTACTGTGACATGTACTGTGACATAATGAAGCAGAGCATGATCCCCTCCCTTCAGAGACTGGGCCGCAGGGCAGTATTCCAACATGATAATGACCCCAAACACAACTCCAAGACAACCTCTGCCTTACTAAAGAAGCTGAGGGTAAAGGTGATGGACTGGCCAAGCATGTCTCCAGACCTAAACCCTATTGAGCATCTGTTGGGCATCCTCAAACGGAAGGTGAGGGAGCGCAAGGTCTCTAACATCCACCAGTCGTCATGAAGGAGTGGAAGAGGACTCCAGTGGCAACCTGTGAAGCTCTGGTGATCTCCATCCCAAAGACGGTTAAGGCAGTGCTGGAAAATAATGGTGGCCACACAAAATATTGAGGCCCAATTTGGACATTTCCACTTAGGGGTGTACTCACTTTTGTTGTCAACGGTTTAGACATTAATGGCTGTGTGTTGAGTTATTTTGAGGGGACAGCAAATTTACACTGTTATACAGGCTGTACACTCACTACTTTACATTGTAGCAAAGTGTAATTTCTTCAGTGTTGTCCAATGAAAAGATATAATAAAATATTTACAAAAATGTGAGGGGTGTACTCACTTTTATGGGATACTGTATATATATAATTAATGTAAAGCTGCTTGTAGACTAATCAGACAAAATAGTGTTGATGATCCACTATAAATGATATAAATAACTTTGATTGGGCAGCAAGCTACACTTTAAAATGTATTTGTGATGTGTTTTGAGCAACTTTTTTATCTTGCGCAATACTGCGCTACGTCTGATGCTCACAAAGAGCTGCTATAAACCCTTTTTTTTCGCTCACGTCCAACAGTTAGAGGGCCACTTGTAATCTAGCCCGGAATGTTTCTTTCATGATTAATACAGAGCATACATTTCCTGTTTACTTCTATTATCTAATTTGCTTAGTTCTCTTGGTATCCTTTATTGGAAAGCATAGTTACACTCAGGAGCCGGGAGTTAGCTGCTGATTGGTGGCTGCACATATATATGCCTCTTATCATTGGCTTACCACTTTGTTCAGCTAGCTCCCATTAGTACATTGCTGCTCCTTCAATAAAAGATACCAAGAGAATGAAAAAAAATATAATAGAAGTAAACTGGAAAGTTTTTTTTAAAATGCATGCTATATTTGAATCATGAATGAAAATGTTTGGTTTCATGTCCCTTTAAAAAATTGGATTAAATCAGACATTTTCCCAGGCTTAAATTTAAACACATGAAGCACTAATTCCAAAACCAGGCAAGTCATCTGAAATTATCTCTTTTACTTCTTAATATCAATATCAAAATATATGTAAAAACATTGACTAATAGAATAAAGATATACTTACTATTTTTAATAAGCAGGTTTTACACCAAGTGTGAAACCAAAGACAACATGGTGAGGGCACGCCCTCTGTTCCATCAAGACTTGGCCTCTCACACACCTTCTGTGCTGGTCTCTGCTGAACTGAAAGAGAAAACCTTCAACTATATCATTTGTGTTTTTTTAGGGCAACCCTTCAAACATGGGTGTTGGTGATTTAATTGTGGAAAAATGTTCTCCATCTATCATTTCCCATATTTGGGTTTTTTGTAAATTAATCGCTTTCAATCCCCTTTAATAAAACAAATGGCACTTGGCAAGGGTATCCTTTGTTTCCTTTTCTGTTTGCCTGTATTATGTTATTGCCCACCAACCACTCCCACAAAACAGTGATGGCCCCCTCAATCTCCTGAGTCCTTAATACCTAGCCACAAATATTGTGAGGTATTTGTTCCCTTAATGAGAGTAAAAAAAAACAGCTAACCTAAATGATAAATGAAAAGTGAATTTATGAAGGCCCCTAACTGCACATCATGGTCATACTCAATGCCTAAAAGAAAGGAATATCCACCATGTGGAGTGTGCGCTTTCTGTTCCTTCATTGAGAGAAATAATAATGTTATTACAGACATGGGTCAAAATGATCAAATACCACAAGTATTTAAACTTACATATCTTACATATATATAAAAAATAAATATAAATATATATATATATATATATATATATATATATATATATATATATATATATATAAGAAAAGGTCTTGCACTCACTGGATTAGTGACAAAGTGCTTTAATTAGCACATCGAAAAATGTGTGATGTTTCGGGGATCAATCACCCCTTCATCAGACCAAACGATGGTTTGGTCTGATGAAGGGGTGATTGATCCCCGAAACGTCACACATTTTTTTGTTGTGCTAATTAAAGCACTTTGTCACTAATCCAGTGAGTGCAAGACTTTTTCGTATTTTATAATTACATTTGCCTGCACCTTGGTAGTAGATGTTATTTGAGTGGGAGTGCGCTCTTTCTGCTATATTATATATATATATATACATATATATATATATATATATATATATATATTTATATTATGCAGGTGTGGAAAATTATTACTATGGCTTACTAGTCAGGGGATACAAGCTAGTAGAAAAAGTTACTAGTCCACTCAATGCTAAAGAAAGGATAAAGTAAAATTTCTAATCGTCCACTGCAATTTCTTAATTGTCAGGGACTATTGGACCACTGGTAATTTTAAGCCCTGTGTATGTGTGTGTGTGTGTGTATATATATATATATATATATATATATATATATATATATATATATATATATACAGTGGGGCAAAAAAGTATTTAGTCAGCCACCAATTGTGCAAGTTCTCCCACTTAAGAAGATGAGAGAGGCCTGTAATTTTCATCATAGGTATACCTCAACTATGAGAGACAAAATGTGGAAACAGATCCAGACAATCACATTGTCTGATTTGGAAATAATTTATTTGCATATTTTGGTGGAAAATAAGTATTTGGTCACCTACAAACAAGCAAGATTTCTGTCTCTCACAGACCTGTATCTTCTTCTTTAAGAGGCTCCTCTGTCCTCCACTCATTACCTGTATTAATGGCACCTGTTTGAACTTGTTATCAGTATAAAAGACACCTGTCCACAACCTCAAACAGTCACACTCCAAACTCCACTATAGTGAAGATCAAAGAGGTGTCGAAGGACAGCAGAAACAAAATTGTAGACCTGCACCAGGCTGGGAAGACTGAATCTGCAATAGGCAAGCAGCTTGGTGTGAAGAAATCAACTGTGGGAGCAATAATTAGAAAATGGAAGACATACAAGACCACTGATAATCTCCCTCGATCTGGGGCTCCACGCAAGATCTCACCCCGTGGGGTCAAAATGATCACATGAACGGTGAGCAAACATACCAGAAGCACACGGGGGGGACTTAGTGAATGACCTGCAGAGAACTGGGACCAACGTAACAAAGGCTACCATCAGTAACACACTACGCCGCCAGGGTCTCAGATCCTGCTGTCAGGATTCTTCACTGTCCCTTTAAGTTAGAGGAACAATCTGATTGGCGGCAACGCCTTTAAAACCTAACTACTTCCTTTTACTCATTGCTTAGTAATTTTTACCTGATGCCTACCTGATCCAGATTTCCTGAATTCATTGGGGAATATTTAAGCTTACTGACACTATATTAATAATTAAGTCATTGTTGTTTTTTCAACTTACAGAAGCCTCAAAATCTGCTTATCTTACGCAGCTTGGAAATACTACAAAAGTTAAATGATTAACCGCAGATCTACTTATTCCATCTAATCGCTTCATACCTGCAAGCATTGTCCGGATTACTTAAACAAAATATATTTTCTCATTGCCTTATTCAATACCTGTAAGGAATCAGCAATAATACCGGACCGGACCAACGGCTCTACATTCTCCTCCTCTCTGTGACGTCAGACGCTACCGATCGCGGTAAGAGTAATTTCTTCCTATTCCTCCTCTCACAGAAAGACCGCTGCAGCTCCTATATTACCGATAGAAACTATCTCCAAAATCCTCTAATAACTATCGCCTACAGCCTTCTACAACTACTAACTGATCTGGGATCACAGTGGTCGCAGGTGTAATTAAAGAGCAAGCAAGCAAGGTAAACAAAGACATTTTACTAAAAGTATTTGAACTGATTGAATAATACAAAGACTGTTTCTTAAGCCTGAAAAGTACAGATTCATTCATTCAAAAGGACTGTTTATCTAATATTTCCTCTATTTGAAGTTATTATTTCAGTATTACCTGAGTATTACTTTATTTGCTACAAATTCCTGGACTTTGGTTTCTGTTATTTTTCTCTAGTTTAAGTATATAAACTAGAGTTAATTGTATATGAAGTAATATACAGAGTTAACCCTTTACTAAACTTCACTTTATATTTACTGAATCCTTTTTCCCTATAAAGGATTTCACATTATTCAGTGAAAACAAAACAATATTTAAAGGTACAGCAGTTGTGTTCCTTAAAAGGTTTTTGCACCTCATATAATTACTAAGCCAGAAAAATGGAACCAGCTGACCTCCCACAAATTGTCTACAACCTTTCTCAAAAGGTAGACCAACTTACTCAAGCAGTTTGTGATGTACAGGTTGAAAATCAATCCTTAAGAACCATTATAAGAGATTCAATTGCAGTAAAAACCTCTCAACAAGAGATTTCTCCAGAACCACAGGTCTCTTTGCCTGAGACTTTTTCTGGGAATAGAAAGCTATATAGACAATTTAAAAATTCTTGTCAATTATTATTTAACCTCAGACCCAGGACATACCCCACCCAGAGAGTAAAAGTTTTAAGCACCATCTCTTTTCTCAGAGGGGAACCCAGGACCTGGGCAGATAACCTTTGTGAGAATGATGATCCTTTGTTAGGATCGTTAGAAGAATTTTTTATAGCATTGGATGAACTATACCAAGACTCTGATGTTCAGATTACAGCAGAAGCCTCCATGAGGAATTTAAAACAAGGGAAAAGACCTGTGGAGGACTACATCACAGAGTTCAAGATGTATGCAGCTGATTCCCAATGGAACCAAATCTCATTAAGGAACCAGTTCCGTCTAGGACTAGCTGACAACCTGAAAGATGAATTAGCTCGTTGTGAATTGCCTAAAACATTAGACGCTCTGATGAGATCCTCTGTCCAAATAGATCGAAGATTACGTTAACGCAGAGCAGAACGATACTCTTCAGAGAATCGTCCTAAGACATCAAATTATTCCCAGGTTCATAATTTCAATCCTACTACTAAACCTATTTCTGAACCTATGGAGATAGGAGTGCTCAGAGGACCATTAACTCCAGAAGAAAGGCTCTGCAGAAGAGTTAAAAGTTTATGCATGTATTGCCCAAATCCAATGCATACCGTGCAAGATTGCCCATTACTTCAAAAATCCAAAAGAAGTAAGTTTACATACCTTAATACCTCAATACAGATTACCAACCAATCATCCTTTAACATTTTATCTATCTCTCTACAGTGGCACCAAAGACAACTGAAGGTTAATGGCATCATCGATTCTGGGGCTTATGGAAACTTCATAGATTATCATACTGTAGTTTCTAATAAAATTCCTTTAATTTGCAAAACGAAACCTATTTGTGTACGTGTCATTGATGGTTCAACTATTCCTACAGGACCTATAACACATCACACAGAACCACTTCTTATGTCTTTTTTAGGACACACAGAGCTTCTGTCTTTTCATGTGATTCCTTCGCCTCAATTCCCTATCATCCTTGGTATTAGCTGGCTCAAACTTCATAATCCACACATAAATTGGGATCCTTTTACAATTACTTTCCCCTCTACGTATTGTAAGAAACAATGTTCTCCAAAACCTTTAATCTTACAGGTTGATTCACTAGAAGAAACCTTACCGAAAGAATATGAACAATACCATGATGTGTTCAGTAAAACGGAAGCGGAGAACCTCCCCCCTCATCGACCGTACGATTGTCCCATTGAGCTTCAACCTGGGGCCAGCATCCCTTACGGTCATCTCTATCCTATGAGCCAACCTGAATTAGACTACCTAAAACAATATCTTGACGACAACCTAAGGAAAGGCTTTATAAGACCTTCAACTTCCCCAGCAGGAGCAGGGATGTTTTTTGTCCGCAACAAAGATTCAACAATCAGACCAATAATTGACTATCGTGAGCTCAACAAGAGAACCATAAAAAACAGGTATCCCCTTCCATTAATACCGGAATTAATCGAACGTCTTTCACAAGCCACCATCTACTCCAAGTTAGACCTGAGAGGAGCTTATAATTTGGTTCGCATAAAGGAAGGACATGAATGGTTAACAGCATTCAGAACAAGATATGGGCTCTACGAATATCTAGTCATGCCTTTTGGATTGTGCAACGCACCCGCCACTTTCCAACATTTTATTAATGATGTCTTTCGTGATCTACTGGATATTTGCCTTGTAGTATATCTGGATGACATACTCATTTATTCAAACAATAAGACAGAACACATTGAACATGTCAGAAAGGTGCTTCAAAGATTAAGAGAAAACAAATTGTACGCTAAATTAGAAAAGTGTCTTTTTCATACAAACAAAGTTTCTTTCCTTGGTTACAACATTTCACCTCAGGGAATAGAAATGCAAAAAGAAAAAGTTGAAGCAGTAGAAGATTGGCCTACTCCCAGAAATAAAAAAGAGCTTCAAAAATTTCTAGGATTCGCCAATTACTATAGAAAATTTATAAAGGATTATTCAAAAATTGCAAAACCTCTTACACGTTTAACCAGTACTTTAATTCCTTATCATTGGGATGCCGAAGCTTCTGCTTCCTTTACAACGTTAAAAAACCGGTTCACCACCGCTCCCATATTGAAATTCCCAAACGCAAATCTACCATATATACTAGAAGTGGACTCCTCTGATTTTGCTTTAGGAGCAGTGCTGTCGCAACAAGAAACACTTAATAGCCCTATTCAGCCTGTTTCATTCCTTTCAAAAATGATGACTCCGGCAGAAAGAAATTACCCCATAGGGGAAAAAGAACTTTTGGCCATTAAACAATCTTTTGAACATTGGAGACATTTGTTGGAGGGTACTACATTCCCTATTAAAGTCTATACTGACCACAAAAACCTCCAATATTTACAATGCAACAAAACGTTATCTGCAAGACAGGTCCGTTGGAGCCTCTATTTTGCTAGGTTTAATTTTAATATCATATATAGACCAGCAAGTAAGAACGGCAAAGCTGATGCCCTGTCACGTTTACCAGACAAACCTCAAGACCTTAACAACAATTTCCCTATCATTCCTAAGGAACAGTTCATTGGTTTCACAAACCTATTCCTTGAAGATATAAGGAAATTTACAAATCAAGAACCAAATCTTCCACATCAATCACTTATTAAGAGAGAAAATGATTACTATCATGGAGAGAAACTGTATGTTCCTGAAGCAATGAGATCACAAATTCTCAAAACATTCCACGACACCCCTCTAGCGGGACATCCAGGAATCTTGCGTACAACAGAATTAATAAAAAGGGATTTCTGGTGGCCAAATATGCAGAAGACTATACAAGATTATGTTCAAACTTGTCTGATCTGTACAACCTCAAAATCAGAAAAAAGACCTCCATATGGCCTACTAATGCCATTACCTACTCCCACTAGACCTTGGCACCATTTATCAATGGACTTTATTGTTGATTTGCCTATTTCGAATAATCAAAACACCATATTTGTAGTAATAGATATCTTCTCAAAAATGGCTCACTTTATTCCGTATCATAAGTTGCCAACTTCTTCCGAAACAGCTCATCTTTTCATCAATAACATCGTCAAACTCCATGGAATCCCTCCAATTCTAACAACTGACAGGGGTTCTCAATTCACCTCACATTTCTGGAGAAACCTCTGTTAAATAACAGGCATTGAACATAGATACACCACAGCTTTCCACCCTCAAACCAATGGGCAGGCAGAACGTCTTAACCAATGGTTAGAACAATATTTAAGGTGTTTCTGTTCATATCACCAAAACGACTGGATGAAATTTATTGCAATGGCTGAGTTTGCTTACAATAATTCCTTAAACTCCTCAACTAAACTCACTCCTTTTTACGCAAATTATGGTTTCCATCCACCAATCAATATCAGTTCTCAAGTGATTACTAATTCTCCCCTTGTTGATGATTTTCAGAATTCTCTTATGGATAATTTCACCTTCATCCATAACAATATCAAAAAAGCACAAACCGTACAGAAATCCTATTACGACCTTCGAAGAAGGGTTCCTCCTTCCTATAAGATTGGAGATAAGGTTTGGTTATCCACCAAGAATTTAAAATTACAGATACCCAGTAAAAAATTGGCAACCTTATTCCTTGGACCATTTCCCATCATACGGGTTGTCAATAACAACGCTGTCACCCTTCAATTACCTGACAGTATCAAAGTCCATCCCACCTTCCATGTATCTCTTCTGAAACCTTACGTGAGTACGAGACAGACTACTACAGTTCTACCTCCAATGCCACAGACCTTGGACCCTGATGAGTATGAAGTCCAATCGATACTGGATTCCAGATACCATTTGGGTGAACTTCAATATTTAGTCCGATGGAAAAACTACTCCCCTGATGATGATACCTGGGAACCGGCTTCTAACCTCAGAGCCCCTAGGTTACTCTCCATCTTTCATCGCAGACATCCAGATCGTCCTAGACCTACAGCTGTGGGACAGCTGCCTTGAAGGGGGGGTCATGTCAGGATTCTTCACTGTCCCTTTAAGTTAGAGGAACAATCTGATTGGCGGCAACGCCTTTAAAACCTAACTACTTCCTTTTACTCATTGCTTAGTAATTTTTACCTGATGCCTACCTGATCCAGATTTCCTGAATTCATTGGGGAATATTTAAGCTTACTGACACTATATTAATAATTAAGTCATTGTTGTTTTTTCAACTTACAGAAGCCTCAAAATCTGCTTATCTTACGCAGCTTGGAAATACTACAAAAGTTAAATGATTAACCGCAGATCTACTTATTCCATCTAATCGCTTCATACCTGCAAGCATTGTCCGGATTACTTAAACAAAATATCTTTTCTCATTGCCTTATTCAATACCTGTAAGGAATCAGCAATAATACCGGACCGGACCAACGGCTCTACATTCTCCTCCTCTCTGTGACGTCAGACGCTACCGATCGCGGTAAGAGTAATTTCTTCCTATTCCTCCTCTCACAGAAAGACCGCTGCAGCTCCTATATTACCGATAGAAACTATCTCCAAAATCCTCTAATAACTATCGCCTACAGCCTTCTACAACTACTAACTGATCTGGGATCACAGCGGTCGCAGGTGTAATTAAAGAGCAAGCAAGCAAGGTAAACAAAGACATTTTACTAAAAGTATTTGAACTGATTGAATAATACAAAGACTGTTTCTTAAGCCTGAAAAGTACAGATTCATTCATTCAAAAGGACTGTTTATCTAATATTTCCTCTATTTGAAGTTATTATTTCAGTATTACCTGAGTATTACTTTATTTGCTGCAAATTCCTGGACTTTGGTTTCTGTTATTTTCTTCTAGTTTAAGTATATAAACTAGAGTTAATTGTATATGAAGTAATATACAGAGTTAACCCTTTACTAAACTTAACTTTATATTTACTGAATCCTTTTTCCCTATAAAGGATTTCACATTATTCAGTGAAAACAAAACAATATTTAAAGGTACAGCAGTTGTGTTCCTTAAAAGGTTTTTGCACCTCATACCTGCAGTGCCAGACTTGTCCAACTGCTTAAGCCAGTACATGTCCAGGCCCATCTGAAGTATGCTAGAGAGCATTTGGATGATCCAGAAGAAGATTGGGAGAATGTCATATGGTCAGATGAAACCAAAGTAGAACTGTTTGGTAGAAACACAACTCGTCGTGTTTGGAGGAGAGAGAATGCTGAGTTGCAACCAAAGAACACCATAACTACTGTGAAGCATGGGGGTGGCAACATCATGCTTTGGGGCTGTTTCTCTGCAAAGAGAACAGGACGACTGATCCGTGTACATGAAAGAATGAATGGGGCCATGTTTCGTGAGATTTTGAGTGCAAACCTCCTTCCATCAGCAAGGGCATTGAAGATGAAACGTGGCTGGGTCTTTCAGCATGACAATGATCCCAAACACACCACCCGGGCAATGAAGGAGTGGCTTCGTAAGAAGCATTTCAAGGTCCTGGAGTGGCCTAGCCAGTCTCCAGATCTCAACCCCATAGAAAACCTTTGGAGGGAGTTGAAAGTCTGTGTTGCCCAGGGATAGCCCCAAAACATCACTGCTCTAGAGGAGATCTGCATGCAGGAATTGGCCAACATACCAGCAACAGTGTAAGACAACCTTGTGAAGATTTACAGAAAACGTTTGACCTCTGTCATTGCCAACAAAGGATATATAACAAAGTATTGAGATGATCTTTTGATATTGACCAAATACTTATTTTCCCCCATAATTTGCAAATAAATTCTTTTCAAATCAGACAATGTGATTGTCTGGATTTGTTTCCACATTTTGTCTCTCATAGTTGAGGTATACCTATGATGAAAATTACAGACCTCTCTTATCATCTTAAAGGGACACTAAACCTTTCAACAAAGTTCCTTTCAAACAATTAAAACATATGTAATAATCATATTGACAATATGCTTCAATTATAAAATATGTATCGTTTTCTGTATATTCTTATTACAAATTTAATAGATTTCCAAACCCACACTTACTAGTTGCGATGTCCGTAACCAATAGTCCTTGATAACCTGCGTTAACAATATGGCCGTAATCTGACGCACTGCGCATGCGCTGTATTTTTCACGCGTCATAAAATACGTCACCATCATTTTGAGCTGCAGACCGCCGTAATCGAGCATTCTCTTCTCAGATGTTCCAGCGTTCTCGAGCAGGTAAGATGTGCGCGCTTAGCTGCTATAATACCCCTAGTAATAACGAGCATATACACAATATATAACGCATTTAATACCGATGTTAAAAAGATATGAATACCGATGTAATCGATATAATTTTTTTAATGCGCATGCATTATGCCAGTATTCAAATAGCCAATATGCACATGCGATAAGCGGAGGAATAGTTTGCGCATGCGCATGATGACGAATGCTAGGGATAATGATATGCACGCTAGAGCATAGTGATTGGACTGACTGTATTATAATTTATACACTGAGAAAGGGGGTTTGGCTTGGATGACGCGATTTCAAGGATTTTGTAAGTACTTTTGTAATGCAAGAAATACTCGTTTAAAATTAAAAACAGGTAAGTTTTAATCCTTAAGTTATTGTTAATCGATTTTAGGTAGTTAAATGGAGTAACAAAAGCAAAGTTTTGGAATCCTTTAAGTGGGAGAACTTGCACAATTGGTGGCTGACTAAATACTTTTTTGCCCCACTGTATATATAATCCTCCTTGGAGGATTATTTATTGCATCTTTGCACCCAGGCAGATGACTCTAGGAGGGTAACACTGTATTCTGGAATTCTGGACTGCATTATATATATATATATATACACACACACACACACATCTGAAGCAACGTTGTAAAGAAGAGTGGGCCAAAATTCCTCCTCAACAATGTGAGAGACTAATAAAGTCAGACAGAAAATGATTACTTCAAGTTATTGCTGCTAAAGGTGGTTCTACTAGCTATTGAATCATAAGGTGCACATAGTTTTTTACACATGGCTTCTCCCTTTTGGCTTTATTTTTGTTAAATAAATCATGGCACAGTGTAATATGTCATGTGTTATTGTTCATCTGAGGTTGTATTTACCTAATTTTAAGACCTGCTAAGGACCAGATGATTATTATATTATGTCCTCATATTTAAAGTAAACATATACCTCTACTTATGCCCTGATATGTAAAACCATATAATTCAGAGAGGGTGTACTTTCTTTTTCACATGGCTGTATATATATATATATATATATATATATATATATATATATATATATATATATATATATATAGATATAGATATAGATATAGATATATATATATATATATATATATACATTTTTTATATATATATATATATATATATAAATATATATACATTTTTTATATATATATTTTTAAATATTTCAAATCATATTTAAAGTAAACATATATACCCCCACTCTTATCCTATTAAGCCATATAGTCATTTTTACAGTTGCAAACATAGAGGGCAAGTTTCACATGAACTCATTATAAAATAAATGAGCTAATGAGAAGTATTTTTATGCATTACATTAAGCGGCATTAATACCTACAGAATGTTCTCAGCCCTTATCAAGTTTGGCTCTGGACTTCCCAAGAGTTTCTGCTTGAGATATGACTTAAGCAGTCCTGTCCCTCCCTGGTCCTTGGCATGTTTCCGCAAGCCCTCCTATACCTAATTAACTGGATAATTGAAACTGGCAGGTAACCATAACAAGACTGTGCTATCTGGAATACTGGCAACTATCCCACTCATACTTGAACTTACATCCTACTGTTGCTGGCTGGGTTAAGTGTTAGGAAGAGGCAGCTCTGTAAAATGTGCATGAACAAAAGGCAAAGAAAAAGAGAATTCAGCTATTAGGAACAGTGAGTCTTAAACTTAAAGGGACAGTCAAGTCCAAAAAAACAGTTTCATGATTTAAATAGGGAATGTAATTTTAAACAACTTTGCAATTTACTTGTGTCACCAATTTTGCTTTGTTCTTTTGGTATTCTTAGTTGAAAGCTAAACCTAGGAGGTTCATATGCTAATTTCTTAGACCTTGACGACTGCCTCTAATCTGAATGCATTTTGACCACTAGAGGGCATTAGTTAATGTGTTTCATATGGATAACATTGAGTTCATGCACGTGAAGTTACCCTGGAGGGAGCACTGATTGGCTAAAATGCAAGTCTGTCAAAAGAACTGAAATAAGGGGGCAGTCTGCTGAGGCTTTTATACAAGTTAATCACAGAGGTAAAAAGTATATTAATATAACCAAAAATTCTGGTGTTGACTGTTCCTTAAAGACTTTATACTTAAATAACATGCCATGCATACATATGAAAGAGCACTATTTAAAAAAAATTGTATGAAAAGGTTTAAGATAATGTTATACATTTTAACTTAAAGGGACAGTCAACTCCCAACATGTTATTGTTTAAAAAGATAGATAATCCCTTTATTACTCATTCCCCAGTTTTGCATAACCAACACAGTTATATTAATATACTTTTTACCTCTGTGATTACCTTGTATCTAAGCATCTGCAGGCTGCCCCCTGATCACATGACTTTTTATTTATTATCTATTTACTTGCATTTTAGCCAATTGATTCTGTCTTGTGCACAATTTCATGGGCGTGAGCACAATGTTATCTATATAGCCCACATGAACTGGCAGTATCCTGTTGTGAAGAGCAAATAAAATAACATGTGATAAGTGGCTGTCTGTAGTGGCTTAGAAACAGGCAGAAATGTAGTGGTTTAAATGTTATAAAGTATATTAATATAACAATGTTCTAAAGTAAAGGCATTTAATCTATCTTTTTTAAACAATAACAATTTTGGGGTTGACTGTCCCTTTAAAACTAAGAGGAAGCATTTTGATTACAATTTACTATACATTTTTACTAACAAATTATTCAGATGTCTCCATGTTACTCTGTACATTGAATACCTTTTTGTGTTATAGTTTGTTCGTTAGTTATTCATTTTTAAATCAAGCTGTAGAATGCATGCACATTCCTATTGGTTGGTTTCTGGGGTGGACTGGACTGGGTGGCAGGGTGGCAATAGCCCCTCAGGCTACGGCTCGTGATAAAACATATTCACATATATACAGGTTGATGTGGCCTGTCTGACGGAAGTGCGCTGTGATGCCGCTTTAAAGAGATGTTCGTTTATAACATTTATGGGCTGATTTATCAAGGGCCGAATGGCCCCTGATGCCCCTGTTTCCGCGCAAACCTTTAGGCTCGCCGGAAACAGCAGTTATAAAGCAGCGGTCATAATCCGACATCAATCCGCCCAATCCTATACGATTGGGTTGATTGACACCCCTGCTAGCAACCAATTGGCTGTGAATCTGCAGGGGGCGACATTGCACAAGCAGTTCACCAGAACTGCTTGTGCAATGTTAAATGCCGACAGCTGTCGGCATTCAGCGATGTCTGTCGGACATGATACACTACAGCGTATCATGTCGGACAGACATTGAAATATCTGCCCCATAGTCTTGAGAAAGGCCTATTATAGGCCCGAAACGTCGACCTGTGATCTATGCTTTTATGATTGTTAAATAAAGATTTGAATATTATCTATGAAAGTCCTGTGAGTGCCCTTCTATGACACAATTTGTATATGTGATTCAAGCATTGCACCTGGGCTCAGATTGTATATGATTGGTTGGAGTGCTGGACAGCTGGCTACTACATATATATATATATGTATTAGAAATATATGGTGTGTATTGTGTGTGTATATATGCTTATTGTTCTGTCTTTGCCTACACTTCCCCATTTATTGAAAAAGTTGTACAGGTTGCTATACCTGAGCCATTGGGTTGTATCTGTCCCCTGGGAGAAAAATTGCCAGACCTTCCCTGGTTGGTTTTGGCAGCCTGTTGAAATCACTTCCTACCCTAAAAAAGCATTTCAATTGCCATTTGTGTGTAGAGAAAGATAGCATGAACAGGTCTGCTAGATTATGAGTGAAGCACTAACTGTTGCACACAAGCGAAAAAGGGTATATTGATGGTATTTGTGTGTGTCAGAAGTAGCGCACGTATTTCAAGTTCAAAACAAACACGTTCTCTTGAGCACAATTGAATTGAATGCGTTAAATGTAGCCACCAATCAGCAAGCACTATCCAGGGTGCTAAGCCAAAAATGGGCTGGCTCCTAAACTTTCATTCCTGCTTTTTCAAATAAAGATACCAAGAGAACAAAGAAAAATTGATAATATGAGTAAATTAGAAAGTTGCTTAAAATTGCCTGCTCTATCTGAAACATGAAAGTTTGATTTTGACTAGACTATCCCTTTAAGGGTCACACCTCTTGAGAAGCCTGATGGAATCCATGTTCCTGGTCTCCTTTGTTAGTGTCCAGTCATGGAAAGATGTAAATCAGCTTGTGCTCTAAGTCTGCTAGTGTAATCTAATTTCAGAATATTGCAGGCTTGTGCAAATCGTACCATATTTAAAGGGACATTCCGGTAAAAAACAGAATTTATGTTCATTTATACTTGTATATACTATGTATTTTATATTAATTTATACTTCAGGTCTGGTCCTTTCAATATTATTACATTAAAGCTTTGCACTTTCTAGTTTATATTTTAATACATTTAGATTTATAGCCAGCAATGATTTTACAATTTATGATTATCTTTTGATAGTTTCTATGTTACATTAACAAATTAAGAGTAAGGGTACTTACCAAGACCTCCTGGTCTGGCCCCTCCAGTCTCTGCGAACGCCAAGTGTGCCTTCCATCTCAGCGTCCCACATGGAAGGACGCAGAGACTCAGGATCTCCTTCAGCTGTGGCTGCTGCTTTCTAGGCATGTGCAGATGCTCACTGCCTAGATTTAACAGGGGCCAAGTCTTAATTACAGGAACTCCCACCTGGAGGACTCAGGTGTGAAAGTACCTATAAAAGCTCACTCAGCCCATCACTCTGGGCTGAGTTATTTAATTCCAATCTTGTTTCTGGTTCCTGAGAAGAAAAAGCATACTTACCTGCTCGGGAGTAGTAATGCACTACTGAGCCCTAGCTGAGCACATCTGGTGAGCCAATGACAACAGATATGTATGTTTAGCCAACAATCCCCAGCAACTACCCTGTAGTGCACTTTTGTACCAGAGCCTGCCTGGGTAGGTTTCAACAAAACATAGCAAGAGAGCAAAGGAAATTTGATAATAGAGGTAAATTGGAAAGCTGCTTAAAATGTTATTATTTATAGGAATAATTTATTTATTTTATTATTTATAAAATATTTTACCAGGAAGGATACATTCAGATTTCTCTCGTTTTCAAGTATGTCCTGGTCCCAAAAAACATTGCATTGATACAATAGGGTACAATAAAATACAAAAAACAATAATAATACACAATATATGCAAAAATTTAACATAGAACAGGTAGAAAATATATAATCAACCATGACAGGTGCATTCTGTTTTGAGATATGTAGAGAGGGATCTCTATTAGGCTTGGGGAAGGTTTAAAAGTGTGTGGGAGGGCATTCCAAAATTGTGGTGCTCACATTTTGAATTTACTGTTCCTTTAAAGCGACAGTCTAGTCAAAATTAAACGTTCATGATTCGAGGAGGGCATGCAATTTTAAAACACATTTTGAATTTACTTTTATCATCAAATTTGCTTTCTTATCTTGGTATTCTTTTTTTTTAAGCTAAACCTACGTAAGCTCAAACTGCCTCTTATCTCAGTGCATTTTTTACAGTTTTCACAGTTGGACAATGATAGTTCATGTGGGGCATATAAATAACATTGTGCTCACTCCCATGGATTATTTAGGAGTCATTACTGATTGGTTAAAATGCATGCCTGTCAAAAGCACTGAGATATGAGGCCGCCTGCAGAGGCTTAGATATAAGGTAATCACAGAGGTAATGTTAATACATTACCTCTGTGATTATTAATATATCACAGTGTTGGTTATGCAAAACTGGGGAATGGGTAATAAAGGGATTATCTATCTTTTTAAAGAATAACATTTTTCAAGTAGACTGTCCCTTTAAGTGTTGGTTTATTTTCTTTCACTTTTTACTCACTTCTATGAAGTTGTCATTGCTCTATTATACAACTGTGTGTCAGAAACTCTAATGAAACAATCTTGTGCCTGACAGCAATCTCTGCTGTATGTATCAAGGGTCACTGATAATTCCCCTCATCTAAGTGCTGCAACATTTCTATTATTATTTATTGCTCTATGTCAGTGTTTCTCGGTTCAGTACTTGAGCACAAAATAAGACAATCAGAGTGGCTGAGACATTTATTATCCACCTGAGGCAGATTATGAAATCCCTGTATGATGGTGTGACCTGAGGACTGAAATTGATCAATTCTCCTGTGTATTGTTGGAAAATTTCATGTCATTCCTAAGGACAATCAGTGCAGTTTAGTTAAAGGGACATTAAACACATTTCATGCTCCTACCCCTAATTAAAGGTGCAGCCATTTTGGAATTTGGGTTTCACTGCAAGTAGCTGAATAAGGGCTGCTAGACATACACAAACCTGTCAGCACTGGAATGCAATGAAGACTAGGGGGCTGATTTATTATTGTGCGGAGCGGATCATGTCCGCCGCACATCGATAAATGCTGACAGCATATGCTGTTGGTAATTTATCATTGCACAAGCATTTCTGGTGAAATGCTTGTGCAATGCTGCCCCCTAGCAATGTGCAATGCTGCCGCTAGCAGGGGGTGTCAATCAACCCGATCATATGCGATCGGGCAGATTGCTGTCCGCTGCCTCAGAGCAGGCGGACGAGTTAAGGAGGAGCGGTCTTAGGAACGCTGCTTCTTAACTCTTAGGGGCCCGTTTATCAAGCTCCGGATGGAGCTTGAAGGCCTGTGTTTCTATAGACCGCTGCTCTATAACCCTGTCCACAGACATCGCCGATAATCCCTGCTGGCGGCCAATTGGCCGCAAATCTGCAAGGGGCGGCGTTGCTGAATACAGAGAGTGTATTGCTCTCCACATTCAGCGAGGTCTGGCGGACCTGATCCGCACTATCGGATCAGGTCCGCCAGACCTTTGATAAATATCCCCCTTAGTTGCAGCTAGCATGAAGGCTCGTGCTTAAACAGATACATTTGCCTCAATACGGGGGTTGATAAATTGGCCCCTAGAGCTCAACATGGCAGCACCTATTACTAGAGGAAAGTGGAGGATGCTATGTTTATAAAATATGTTTAAAGGGACATGAAATCCAAACTTTTTCTTTCATGATTCAAACAGAGCATACAATTTTAAAAAAACATTTCCAATTTACTTCTATTATCAGATTTGCTTCATTCTTATGTTAGTCTTTGTATAAGAGATATCTACATAGGTAGCGTGCACGTGTCTAGCGCACTACATGACAGGATATAGCGCTGCCATCTAGTGTTCTTGCTAGTATATAACATTGTTGCAAAACTGCTGACATATAGCGCTGCAGACATGCGCTGGAAACAAAACACAAAAGCCTCATAGTGTAACTCACAATCAGGGTGGTACTTCCAAAACAATAGTGCATGTAAGACAGATTGGATGTTACAAGAAAACAAAGAAAAATTGATAAAAGAAGTAAATTGGAAAGTTATTTAAAATGGTATGTTCTTTCTAAATCATGGAAGACATTTTTGGGGTTTTATATCCCTTTAACCCCTTAACCCAAAATGATGTGTATATAAACGTCATGCGGTACTTTGCCTATCATACTGCATAACACACATATATAAATATATATATAAATATATATATATATATATATATATATATATATATATATATATATATATACAGGTGACCCTCGTTTTACAACGGTTCAATTTACACTGTTTCAGAATAACAACCTTTTTTTCCAGTCATGTGACTGCTATTGAAAAGCATTGAGAAGCAGTGCATTTATTAAAATAGCCAGTAGGTGGAGCTGTCCGCTTGTGTTGCAGCAAAGCCAAGCAAGCTGAAATTAACCAGTTTAACCAGACCTGAGCTATCGAGCAGATTTCAAAGGAACAAGATCTTCCTGTCTATAAATCAGTCCAGATTGGACTGCATAGAAAGAACTGTTTGCAGAGAAATGCAAGTGAAGTCTGTGTTGTGTGATTATTTTATTAGGTTTATAATGCTGTTTAGCATTTAAAGTCTTCATTTCAAAGCTTTAAAAATAACGTATTAGGTGTTACTTATAACAATTTTGAGAGGGGCCAGGAACCTATCTCCCTCACTTCCCATTGACTTACATTATAAACTGGGTTTCAATTTACAACGGTTTCGATTTACAACCATTCCTTCTGGAACCTAACCCCAACGTAAACTGAGGGCTACCTGTATATATATATATATATACGTCCGAGCTGCAGGAAGTTACAGCCAAGAGCTGGAGTTCCTCAGCTCATGGTTCCCTATAAAGGCCAATGTCTGATTTTTACAATCATCTGCTGGTGCCGGCAGGAAGTGTGGGAGGGAAACCGGGAGGCAGGTGGGCAGTCCAGTAGCAGAGGGGGGAGGGAGGAAGGAGGGGGAGGGAGTGGGATGTCCCTACATTGCAGAAAATAAAATGAAGATAGATTGGGATGGGGAGCTACACTACAAAACAAAATGTGGGGTGGGTGCCCTATCTAATGATTGCAGGAGGGAGGAGGTGGGGGTGACCACTACACTACAGAAGAAAAAAAAATTAAAATATATAAAATATATGTATTTATAGGTACTGGACAGCTTCCAGTACTAAAGATGGTCATAGTTAGTGGGAGGGGGAGGATTATAGAGCTATTTGGGGGGATCAGGGAGGTGGGAGGGTTGACAGCATTAGAACGAGGCTTCTATAGGAACCTATGGAAGAGCACTCTCTTGAGCACAGCAATGCAAATGCAAGGTCACATTAGCGTGTGTTGGTATTACATAGTGGAGGGCAAATATCATTTTCATGAAGCGATATTTAGCGCTCCACTTGTATTCTGGCCCTTAGTGTTTAAATAAACAGCCATTATAAGTGCTTACAAAATTAACCAGAGATAAGATCGCTGGTTAATTTTATAAATATGCCCCAAATGCCCCCCAAAATAAAGTAGTGTGTATTTTATTAAAAAAATTTAATTGTAGCATTTTAATTTTGTTTTTAGTAGACATGTGTGACACTAAAAAATTCATTTTGTTTCGTTTCATTTTCATTAGTTAAATAAATAATTTTGTTTCGGCAAATTAGTTTAGTTAAGTTTAAAAAAAAAATTGTTTTTGCAAATTAGTTATGTTAAGTTAAATCGTTTTTCCGGATCCATTCCTTTTTTTGGATCCATTCTTTATTCATATGCATTATTCTATTCTGAAGTTTAGAATAGAATAATGCATATGAATAAAGAATGGATCCGAAAAAATGAAAGAATCCGAAAAAACAATTTAATTTAACATAACTAATTTGCCGGCGATTGCCGAAACAAAATTATCTTAAACCGCCGCCACCCACATCGCCAACACTAAATAAAGCTATTAACCCCTAAACCACCATCCCCCCACATCACTAACACTACCTAACCTATTAACCCCTAAACCGCAGCCCCCCCCCCACATCGCCAACACTAAATAAAGCTATTAACCCCTAAACCGCTGTTCTCAAACATCACCAACACTAACTAAACCTATTAGCCCCTAAACCGCAGTTCCCCGACATCGCCAAAACTAAATAAACCTATTAAACCCTAAACCGCCATTCCAAAACATCGCCAACACTAACTAAACCTATTAACCCCTAAACCGCAGTTCCCCAACATTGCCGACACTAACTAAACCTATTAACCCCTAAACCGCAGTTCCCAGACATTGCTGACACTAGCTAAACCAATTAACCCCTAAACTGCCGCCCCCCACATTGCAGCAACCTAAATTAAACTATATTGACCCCTAAACCTAACACCCCCTAACTTTAACATAATTAAAATAAACCTAAATTAAAGTTACAATTATTAACTAACTACCTATTTAAAAACAAATATAAACTTACCTGTGAAATAAAAATAAAACCTAAGCTAGCTACAATATAACTATTTACTAACTACCTAGTTAAAATAAATACAAACTTACCTGTGAAATAAAAATAAAACCTAACATTACAAAAATAAAAAAACTAACATTACAAAATAAAAAAACTAACATTACAAAAAAAATTCAAACTACAATTACAAAAAATAAGAAACATTAAAATTACAAAAAATAAAAGAAACTACCATTAATTACAAAAAATAACAAACGAAAAAATTATTCCTATTCTAATACCCTGTCTTAAAAAAAAAAACACCTCAAAATAAAAAAACTAATCCTATAATATAAAAGGCCAAGTGTGTTTGCGCAATAGAGACAGCACGAGGACAAACACACCTGGCCTTACCTGACATGCTTTTTGCGACGGTGGGGCAAAAGTGGGCATGGCCGGGCGAGTGTGTGGGCATGGCCGGGCATGGTCGGGCATGGCGGGGACGTGGTCAGCGCGAGAGAGAGGGGAGAGAAATAGAAAGAGAGGGGGAGAGACAAAAAGAGATAGGAAAGAGCTAAAGAGAGGGGGAAGAGCAGAAGAGAGGGAATTAGCAGAAGAGAGGGGGAGAGAGAGCGAAATAGAGAGGAAAGAGCAAAAGAGAGGGGAAAGCGCAAACTAGAGAGAAGAGAGAGAAAAAGAGAGGGGGGAGAGAGAGCAAAAGAGAGGGGGGAGAGAGAGCAATAAAGAGGGGGAGAGAGAGAAAAAAAGAGAGGGGGAGAGAGAGCAAAATAGAGGGGGGAGTGAGAGCAAAAAAGAGGGATGGAGAGAGAGAGCAAAAGAGAGGGGAGAGAGACAGAGCAAAAGAGAGGGGGAGAGAGGGAGCGCAAAAGAGAGGGGGAGAGAGAGAGCACAAGAGAGAGGGGGAGAGAGCGCAAGAGAGAGGGGGAGAGAGAGCGCAAAAGAGAGGGGGAGAGAGAGAGCAAAAGAGAGGGATGGAGAGAGAGCAAAAAAAGGGGACAGAGACAGAGCAAGAGAGACTGGGGAGAGAGAGAACTCAAAAGAGAGGGGGGAGAGAGAGAGCACAAAAGAGAAGGGGGAGAGAGAGAGCGAAAAAAAGAGAGGGGGTGAGAGAGCGCAAAATAGAGGGGGGAGAGAGAGAGCGCAAAAGAGAGCGGGGAGAGAGAGCACAAAAGAGAGGGGGGAGAGAGAGAGAGCAAAAGAGAGGGGGAGAGAGAGCGTAAAAGAGAGGGGGAGAGAGAGCGCAAAAGAGAGGGGGAGAGAGAGCGCAAAAGAGAGGGGGAGAGAGAGTGCAAAAGAGAGGGAGAGAGAGAGAGCGCAAAAGAGAGGGGGAGAGAGAGAGCACAAAAGAGAGGGGGGAGAGAGAGCACAAAAGAGAGGGGGGAGAGAGAGCACAAAAGAGAGGGGGAGAGAGCGCAAAAGAGAGGGGGAGAGAGAGAGCAAAAGAGAGGGATGGAGAGAGAGAGCAAAAAAAGGGGAGAGAGACAGAGCAAGAGAGACGGGGGGAGAGAGTGCAAAAGAGAGGGGGGAGAGAGAGAGCGCAAAAGAGAGGGAGGAGAGAGAGCGCAAAAGAGAGGGGGAGAGAGAGAGCGCAAAAGAGAGGGGGAGAGAGAGAGCGCAAAAGAGAGGGGGAGAGAGAGAGCGCAAAAGAGAGGGGGAGAGAGAAAGCGCAAAAGACCACACACCTGGCCTTACCTGACATGCTTTTTGCGACGGTGGGGCAAAAGTGGGCATGGCCGGGCATGGTCGGGCATGGCGGGGACGTGGTCAGCACGAGAGAGAGGGGAGAGAAATAGAAAGAAAGGGGGAGAGACAAAAAGAGATAGGAAAGAGCTAAAGAGAGGGGGAAGAGCAGAAGATAGGGAAATTAGCAGAAGAGAGGGGGAGAGAGAGCAAAATAGAGAGGAAAGAGCAAAAGAGAGGGGAAAGAGCAAAATAGAGGGAAGAGAGAGAAAAAGAGAGGGGGAGAGAGAGAAAAAGAGAGAGGGGGGAGAAAGCAATAAATAGGGGGAGAGAGAGAAAAAAAGAGAGGGGGAGAGAGAGCAAAATAGAGGGGGGAGAGAGAGCAAAAGAGAGGGATGGAGAGAGAGAGCAAAAGAGAGGAGAGAGAAACAGAGCAAAAGAGAGGGGGAGAGGGGGATAGAGAGAGCAAGAGAGAGGGATGGAGAGAGAGAGCAAAAAAATGGAGAGAGACAGAGCAAAAGAGAGGGGGGAGAGAGATCACAAAATAGAGGGGGGACAGAGAGCACAAAAGAAAGGGGGGGAGAGAGAGAGCGCAAAAGAGAGGGGGGAGAGAGAGAGCACAAAAGAGAGGGGGGAGAGAGAGCTTAAAAGAGAGGGGGGAGAGAGAAAGCGCAAAAGAGAGGGGGAGAGAGGGAGTGCAAAAGAGAGGGAGAGAGAGAGAGGGGGAGAGAGCGCAAGAGAGAGGAGGAGAGAGAGCGCAAAAGAGAGGGGGAGAGAGAGAGCAAAAGAGAGGGGGAGAGAGAGAGCAAAAGAGAGGGATGGAGAGAGAGAGCAAAAATAGGGGACAGAGACAGAGCAAGAGAGACTGGGGAGAGAGAGCGCAAAAGAGAGGGGGGAGAGAGAGAGCACAAAAGAGAAGGGGGAGAGAGAGAGCGAAAAAAGAGAGGGGGTGAGAGAGCGCAAAAGAGAGGGGGGAGAGAGAGAGAGCACAAAAGAGAGGGGGGAGAGAGAGCGTAAAAGAGAGGGGAAGAGAGAGCACAAAAGAGAGGGGGAGAGAGATAGCGTAAAAGAGAGGGGAAGAGAGAGCGCAAAAGAGAGGGGGAGAGAGAGAAAAAGAGAGGGGGGAGAGAAAGCAAGAGAGATGGGGAGATGGGGAGAGGGGGAGAGAGTGCAAAAGGGAGGGGGGGAGAGCACAAAAGAGAGGGGGAGAGAGAGCAAATGAGAGGGGGGGAGAGAGAGCAAAAGAGAGGGGGGAGAGAGAGAGCGTAAAAGAGAGGGGAAGAGAGAGCGCAAAAGAGAGGGGGAGAGAGAGAAAAAGAGAGGGGGGAGAGAAAGCAAGAGAGATGGGGAGATGGGGAGAGGGGGAGAGAGTGCAAAAGGGAGGGGGAGAGAGCACAAAAGAGAGGGGGAGAGAGAGCAAACGAGAGGGGGGAGAGAGAGCAAAAGAGAGGGGGGAGAGAGAGAGCAAAGGAGAGGTGGAGCGAGAGAGAGTGCAAAAGAGAGGGGTAGAGAGCACAAAAGAGAGGGGAAAAGAGAGCAAAAGAGAGGGGGAGAGAGCAAGGGGTGGGACCGCTGTACTGCAAAAAATGTCCCGTGTAAGTGGGCTTTAGGACTAGTCTATAATAAACTACCAAGGGCCCTTAAAAGGGCCTTTTGTAGGGCATTGCCCTAAAGTTAACAGCTCTTTTGCACACAAAAAACACCCCTTAACATTACAAACCCCCACCCCCCCCCCCCCAACCCACAAAATAAAAATAAACCTTATCTACTCATTGCCCCAAAAAGGGCATTTTTATGGGCATTGCCCCTAAATGGGAATTCAGCTCTTTTCCGGACCATTAAAAATAAAAAAAATGCCTAATATTGAGAAGAAAAAAAAAATCCCATTACAAAAAATAACAAATGAAATTATCCAAAATATTAAAAATTATTCCTATTCTAATACCCCGTTTTAAAAAAAAACACCCCCCCCCCCCAAAAAAAAAAAAACAACTAATCTATATTAATAAACTATCAATAGCCCTTAAAAGGGCCTTTTTGTAGGGCATTGCCCTAAAGTTAAACAGCTAAAAAAATTAAAACAAACCCCCCCTAAAATTACAAACCCCCACCCACCCCCCAAACCCAGAAAATTAAAAAAAAATCTACCCATTTGAATCAGCCAATAGGAATGAGAGCTGCTTAAATCCTATTGGCTGTTTAAATCAGCCAATAGGATTTAAGCAGTTCTAATTCCTATTGGCTGATTTAAATTTTTCAGCCAATAGGAATGAAAATCCACCCCCTTTGCGGCATGAAAATGAGGCTCTCATTTGAACTTGCGTTCGCATTGCTGTCAACTTGTAATAACAGCACTATTTTTTAGACAACTGTAATATTCCATTTATTGTTTTATTTTTTAATAATTGAAATTACTTCTGAAAACCCAGTAAATAGTTTTGTGTGGTTTGTCAAAAGTACCTGAAACTCTTGTACTGTCTTTTAACAGACAAATCATTAAACTAAATTAGATCAATAGTCTTTTGTAAAAAAATATATTCCTCATCTCTGAAACTGTGTATTGCTTTCATTTTCTAAAAGAACAATGTAGTTAATGAAACAATAGCTGCAGACCAAGAATTCCAAAGCTTATATACAGTGCTTGAACAAACAGGATGTATCCGGCTACCTCTTTGCCACTGTAAATTTACTTTGTAGCAATACTACCCAAAAAGTTTTCCAACACAATTTAGAATGAGATCATTTATGAAATATAACAGAAAAAAAATCAATAGAAAGTTACCCTGCACTTAATGTATCCACCAGTTATAAGAACAACATTTAGACACACTATATTAAACACAGTTTAAATGGAAACAAATATAGTGTAGCAATATCAGTTTTGTGTTCAATGCCCTGGTTTCTCAACAGCCGGGCTGTGACCCAACATTTACCCACTGCATGTTCTGCCAGGCCCGCCGCTGGACCCTGGAAAGATGGGACTGGACCTGGACAATGCAGGTAAGTAAGTGATACAAGCCCTCAGACACCAAAGAAAGTATGTAATTTCTAACCCCACTGACACCAATACCTTTAAATGAAATATAAATATATATATATATATATATATATATATATATATATATATATATATATATATATATATATATATATATATATATATATATATACACACATACATACTACATTATATGTATGTATGTATATACAGGTATACCCCGCTTATACAGCGGGTTAGGGACCGGAGCCCCGCTGTAAAGTGAAAACCGCCTTAAAGTGAAACAAGGAAGTTTTAGCTTTCTTTTCACTTGCCAGTGTGCTTAAAAACTTAAAAACATGTTTTAACTAACTTATATTAGGTGTACAATAGCACTAAGTTTAGTTTAACACTCGCACAGCACAGTATTCAATAAATACTGTACCTGTAAAATAGTGACAATCACTGTAGTACAATTTGCCAGAGTATAGCACTGAGACACAGATTGCACTGTAATGCTGTAAACAGAGTGAACTAAGCATAATAAAATGGTGTCAGTCACTTTTCTTACAATCTCACAATGATTACAGCACTGTTTTAAAATCCTTGGAGGTTGAACTTCAGCTCCACAAAGCGCTGTATTAGCGAAGCGCTGTAAAGTGAAGCGCTGTAAAGTGAGGTATACCTGTATATATATATATATATATATATATATATATATATATATATATATATATATATATATATATATATATATATATATATATATATTTAGATACTGTGTATATATATATATATATATTTATATATATATATATATATATATATATATATATATATATATATATATATATATATATATATATATATATATATATATATATATATATATATAAAAAGACACACTCACCGGCCACTTTATTAGGTACATCTGTTCAATTGCTTGGTAACACAAATTGCTAATCAGCCAATCACATGGCAGCAACTCAATACATTTAGGCATCTAGACGTGGTGAAGACGACTTGCTGAAGTTCAAATCGAGCATTAGAATGGGGAAGAAAGGGGATTTAAGTGACTTTGAACGTGGCATGGTTGTTGGTGCAGGATGGGTTGGTCTGAGTATTTCAAAAACTGCTGATCTACTGGGATTTTCACACACAACCATCTCTAGGGTTTACAGAAAATGGTCTGAAAAATATAAAATATCCAGTGAGCGGCAGTCATGTGGACGAAAGTGCCTTGTTGATGTCAGAGGTCAGAGGAGAATGGGCAGACTGGTTTAAGATGATAGAAAGGCAAAAGTAACTCAAATAAACACTCGTTACAACCAAGGTATGCAGAATAACATCTCTGAATGCACAACACATCAAACCTTGATGCTGATGGGCTACAGCAGCAGAAGACCACACTGGGTGCCACTCCTGTCAGTTAAGAGCAGGAAGCTGAGGCTACAATCCGCACAGGCTCACCTAAATTGGACAATAGAAGATCGGAAAAATGTTGCATGGTCTGATGAGTCTCAATTTCAGCTGCAATATTCAGATGGTAGGGTCAGACTTTGGCATAAACAACATGAAAGCATGGATCCATCCTGCCTTGTATCAATGATTCAGGCTGGTGGTGGTGGTTTAATGGTGTGGGGGACATTTTCTTGGCACACTTTGGGCCCCTTAGTACCGATTGAGCATCATTTAAATGTCACGGCCTACCTGAGTATTGTTGCTGACCATGTCCATCCCTTTATGACTAAAGTGTACCCATCTTATGTTGGCTATTTCCAGCAGGATAATGCACCATGTCACAAAGCTTAAATCATCTCAAACTGGTTTCTTGAACATGACAATGAGTTTACTGTACTCCTATGGCCTCCACAGTCAACAGATATTACTCCAATAGAGCACCTTTAGGATGTGGTGGAACGGGAGATTTGCATCATGGATGTGCAGCCAACAAATCTGCAGCAACTGCGTGATGCTATCATGTCAATATGGACCAAAATGTCTAAGGAATATTTCCAACACCTGGGGGTCCAACCTGGTACTAGCAAGGTGTACCTTATAAAGTGGCCGGTGAGTGTGTATATACTGTATATATATTTATAGTATATAGTAATGGCAAAAAATATTGGCACCCCTGCATTTATGTCAGATAATGCACCACTTTGCCCAGAAAATTGTTGCAATTACAAATGTTTAGTCATTCTCATGTTAATTTATTTTGTTTGTATTGGTATGACACAAAAAAGTGGAGAAAAAAAAGCCAAATCTGACACATTACACACAAAACTCCAAAAATGGACAGGACAAAATGATTGGCACCTTCTCAAAATTGTAAGAAATAATTGCATTCCAAGTTTGTGATGATCCTGTAATTTGTAATTAAACTCACCTGTATAAATTAACAGGTGCTGACAATATAGAAATCACACCGGCAACCAGTTAAAATAGTGAAAAAATGACTCAACCTTTCTGTTGTGTGTCTCTGTGTGCCACACAGCATGGAGAAGAGAAAGAGCAGCAAAGATTTGTCTGAAGATTTGAGAACAAAAATTGTGGAAAAGCATGGACAACCTCAAGGTTACAAGTCCATCTCCAGATATCTTAATATTCCTGTGTCCTCTGTGCGCTACATTGTCAAGAAGTTTACAGTCCATGGCACTGTAGCTAATCTCCCTGGACGTGGATGAAAGAGAAAAATTGATCAAAGATTGTAACAAAGGATTGTTCACATCGTGGATAAAGAACCTTGATCAACTTTCAGACAAATTCAAGCTGACCTTCAGGCACAGGGTACAAATGTGTCAGCTCGTACTATACGTCACTATCTGAATGAGAAGAGACGCTACTGCTGACACAAAAACATAAAAAAAGCAAGAATGGAGTTTGCCAAAACTTACCTGAGGAAGCCAAAATCATTTTGGGAGAATGTGCCGTGGACAGCCGAAACAAAATTACAGCTTTTCGGTAAAGCCCATCATTCTACTGTTTTCAGAAAAAGAAATGAGCTTATTAAAGAAAATAATACAGTCCCTACAGGCAAACAAGGTGTAGGTTCACTAATGTTTTGGGGTTGCTTTGCTGCTTCAGGCACTGGATATCTTGACTGTGTGCATGGCATTATGAAATCTAAAGACTACCAAAGAATTCTGTGGTGCAATGAAGGGCCCAGTGTCAGAAAGTTGGGTCTCTGTCAGAGGTCATGGGTCTTACAGCAAGACAATGACCCAAAGCCCAAGTCAAAAAGCACCCAGAAATGGTTTAAGACAAAGCGCTGGAGAGTACTGAAATGTCCGGATCTCAATCCCATAGAGCATCTGTGGAGAGATTTCAAAACAGCAGTTGGGAAAAGGAACCCTTCCAATCTGAAAGACCTGAAGTAGTTGGAGAAAGAAGAGGGGTACAAAATTCCAGTAGAGTTGTGTAAGAAACACATTGATAGTTACAGGAAGCAATTGATTTCAGTTATTTTTTCCAAGTGGTGTGCTACCAAATGTTAAATTGAGAGTGCCAATAATTTTGTCCAGTCCCTTTTTTGAGTTTTGCGTGGAATGTATGTATATATACAAACACATATATACATATATATATATTTATATATATATATATATATATATATATATATATATATATAAATATGTATATATATATATATATATATATATATATATATATATATATATATATATATATATATATATATATATATATATATATATATATATATATATATATATATATATATACACACATGCATACTATTTTATTTATATCTAGGCATATATATATATATACAGGGAGTGCAGAATTATTAGGCAAGTTGTATTTTTGAGGATTAATTTTATTATTGAACAACAACCATGTTCTCAATGAACCCAAAAAACTCATTAATATCAAAGCTGAATATTTTTGGAAGTAGTTTTTAGTTTGTTTTTAGTTATAGCTATTTTAGGGGGATATCTGTGTGTGCAGGTGACTATTACTGTGCATAATTATTAGGCAACTTAACAAAAAACAAATATATACCCATTTCAATTATTTATTTTTACCAGTGAAACCAATATAACATCTCAACATTCACAAATATACATTTCTGACATTCAAAAACAAAACAAAAACAAATCAGTGACCAATATAGCCACCTTTCTTTGCAAGGACACTCAAAAGCCTGCCATCCATGGATTCTGTCAGTGTTTTGATCTGTTCACCATCAACATTGCATGCAGCAGCAACCACAGCCTCCCAGACACTGTTCAGAGAGGTGTACTGTTTTCCCTCCTTGTAAATCTCACATTTGATGATGGACCACAGGTTCTCAATGGGGTTCAGATCAGGTGAACAAGGAGGCCATGTCATTAGATTTTCTTCTTTTATACCCTTTCTTGCCAGCCACGCTGTGGAGTACTTGGACGCGTGTGATGGAGTATTGTCCTGCATGAAAATCATGTTTTTCTTGAAGGATGCAGACTTCTTCCTGTACCACTGCTTGAAGAAGGTGTCTTCCAGAAACTGGCAGTAGGACTGGGAGTTGAGCTTGACTCCATCCTCAACCCGAAAAGGCCCCACAAGCTCATCTTTGATGATACCAGCCCAAACCAGTACTCCACCTCCACCTTGCTGGCATCTGAGTCAGACTGGAGCTCTCTGCCCTTTACCAATCCAGCCACGGGCCCATCCATCTGGCCCATCAAGACTCACTCTCATTTCATCAGTCCATAAAACCTTAGAAAAATCAGTCTTAAGATATTTCTTGGCCCAGTCTTGACGTTTCAGCTTGTGTGTCTTGTTCAGTGGTGGTCGTCTTTCAGCCTTTCTTACCTTGGCCAAGGTAAGAAAGGCTGAAAGACGACCACCACTGAACAAGACACACAAGCTGAAACGTCAAGACTGGGCCAAGAAATATCTCAAGACTGATTTTTCTAAGGTTTTATGGACTGATGAAATGAGAGTATAATACCTTGTGCTTTTGGGCACTCCAGTGATGTTGCAGCTCTGAAATATGGCCAAACTGGTGGCAAGTGGCATCTTGGCAGCTGCACGCTTGACTTTTCTCAGTTCATGGGCAGTTATTTTGCGCCTTGGTTTTTCCACACGCTTCTTGCGACCCTGTTGACTATTTTGAATGAAACGCTTGATTGTTCGATGATCACGCTTCAGAAGCTTTGCAATTTTAAGAGTGCTGCATCCCTCTGCAAGATATCTCACTATTTTTGACTTTTCTGAGCCTGTCAAGTCCTTCTTTTGACCCATTTTGCCAAAGGAAAGGAAGTTGCCTAATAATTATGCACACCTGATATAGGGTGTTAATGTCATTAGACCACACCCCTTCTCATTACAGAGATGCACATCACCTAATATGCTTAATTGGTAGTAGGCTTTCGAGCCTATACAGCTTGGAGTAAGACAACATGCATAAAGAGGATGATGTGGTCAAAATACTCATTTGCCTAATAATTCTGCACTCCCTGTATATATATATATATATATATATATATATATATATATATAAAACTAAATAACTACCGGGCCCTGGACATGTTAAGCTACAATTTACCGGGCCTTGAGGTCACTTGGGTTGAGAACCACTGTTCTATGCTAATACTCATTAGCTAATACTCATTTCTGTCTAATGTTCATTGGCTGACACAAATTTTGATTATTCCTATCAACTAATCAGCATTATTAAAGGGACATGACACCCAATTTTTTTCTTTCATGATTTAGAAAGAGTGTGCAATTTTAAACAACTTTCCAATTTACTTCTATTATCTAATTTGCTTTATTCTCTGGATATTCTTTGCTGAAAAGCATATCTAGATAGGCTCAGTAGCTTCTGATTGGTGGCTACACATAGATGCCTTGTTTGATTGGCTCACCCATGTGCATTGCTATTTCTTCAACAAAGGATATCTAAAAAATGAAGCAAATTAGATAATAGAAGTAAATTGGAATGTTGTTTAAAATTGTATTCTCTATCTGTATCATGAAAGAAAATGTTGGGGTTTAGTGTCCCTTTAAGAAGTAACTATCAGCCAATAGGCATTAACAACCATTTATTCTTCAGATTTGTACCATGTATTATTTTCCAGTTTTCTTAGCATCAATTTTATTTATGTTTTAAAACTGATTTTCTAATATATTTTTACATTTTTAATGGGTGTGGCTTTTCTTCAACACAGTTTGGATGTCATACCTATGTGAATGCCTTACTGTGCGATGAGTACCATTAGGGGGGAAGTTCTTCACCAAATGTCTGCATGCATATCAATATGGTATAGCAGATCTGATTCGTATGAATATGATAGACAATGAATTAAAAGATCTCTGATTTCTCCTTCCCTGCTGGCCTCAATACCTAGTTTCTCCTAGGCTGTGTTTCTGCAACTTGCTCAAAGTCAACAGTGGGCTAGATTACAAGTTGAGCACAAAATATCGCTTCTGCTAAAACAATATTTGCGCTCAACTGAGTAATACCAGTGCACGCTAATGTGCGCTGGTATTACAAGTGAGGTGCAATACGAACGTAACCTCGCGTTCGCATCGCACGGAAGCATTGCGCTCATGAGAGCGCGCTTCCATAGCCTCATTCTTATACTGTCAGACACGGCATGAGAACTAGAGCAGCGAAGGTGGTAAGTCGCTCAGCGATGGGCAGCAAATTTAAATATATATTTATATGATTATATACATATATATTTATGTGTTAATATGTTTATATACACATATTAACACATAAATATATATGTATATAAGCATATACATATATATTTACAGGGAACACACAGTTCCCATAGACCGCAATGTAAAGGCACTTTTCAGTGCCATTTTTTTTCCTCGAACACCCCACTTCCGCCAACTTTAGACCCCAAAAACTGCCTAGTGCAGTTATTTCTTGTTTTATTTTAATGCTACTATTTTTTATTTTAAAAAAAGAACAGCACACTGTTGAGGGCAATTAGGGCACATTTAAAAAATTAACCAGATGTCTGACCTCTGGTTAATTTTTTGAGCGCTAATTCCTACCGCAAATTTGCGGTAGCAATAACCAGCCACTTTAAATTGCTCCACTTGTAATCTAGGCCTATATGTATAGTGACATGTTAGAAATCTGGCAAAGATGTGAAGCATTTATACTACATATGTACATTTCTTCCATATTACCTTCCAATTTATCAGATTTATCATTTTCCCCAAGAAACTGTATCTTTCTATTACAAGGACATCCGTAGATTAGGGACATTATGGGCTAGATTACGAGTGGCGTGATAACTGTTGCATGCGAGCAATATTGGGTTTATCGTGGCTGATCATGCGTGTCAGAAGTAGCGTGTATTACAAGTTGTAAGTAAAACGTTCACTCAAGCACAATTGAATTTAATGCACGTTGGGATAGGGCAAACTTAGAGCTCTGGTTAAAGGGACACTAAACCCAAATGTTTTCTTTCATGATTCAGATAGAGCATGCAATTTTAAGCAACTTTCTAATTTACTCCTATTATCAATTTTTCTTTGTTCTCTTGCTATCTTTATTTGAAAATGCAAGACTGTATGGCTAGGCGCCAGCCTATTTTTGGTTCAGCACCTCGGTAGAGCTTGCTGATTAGTTTGCTACATTTAGCCACCAATCAGCAAGCGCTACCCAGGTGCTGAACCAAAAATGAGCCGGCTCTTAAGCTTACTTTACTGCTTTTTCAAATAAAGATAGCAAGAGACCAAAGAAGAATTGATAATATGAGTAAATTAGAAAGTTGTTTAAAATTGTTTGCTCTATCTGAATCATGAGAGAAAAAATGTGGGTTTAGTGTCCCTTTAACTGTTATGCTCAAATAAAAAGTTGCACAAAATACATAAAAAGTATAGTTACACTCTTAAAGGGACACTGAACCCAATTTTTTTCTTTCATGATTCAGACAGAGCATGCAAATTTAAGCAACCTTCTAATTTACTCCTATTATCGATTTTTCTTCATTCTCTTGCTTTCTTTATTTGAAAAAGAAGGCATCTAAGCTATTTTTTGGCTCAGGACCATGGAAAGCACTTGTTTATTGGTGGGTGAATTTATCCACCAATCAGCAAGAACAACACAGTGTGTTTACCAAAAATGGGCCGGCATCTAAACTTACATTCTTGCATTTCAAATAAAGATACCAAGAGAATGAAGAAATTTTGATAATAGGAGTAAATTAGAAAGTTGCTTAAAATCGCACGCTCTATCTGAATCACGAAAGAAAAAATTTGGGTTTAGTGTCCCTTTAATAACACCATCTAATACAAATTATTAAAATAAATAATGCATAACAAAGTAATAAGGGCTCAAAGATGTGAGGTCTAAGGTATTAGAAAATATGTATATATGTTTGTACATATGTATTTATGTATTTATACATGTATATATATAGTTACAGACATATATACACATAGTAACACATACATACATATATATATACATATATAGACATAAGTGCAGTGGGGCCCTTCACAGTCAAGTAGATGAAAACATGTAAAACCATATTTATGCAATATTCATATTTAATAAAGTGTTATACTGTGATTTTAGTGTAAATATTTCACATTCCACATTGGGCAATATGTTCTAAGTTTTTATAAATAGATATTCCTATATATATCTAAAGCTATATATAATTATTTATATATACAGAGAGAGAGAGAGATTTAAAAAAAAAAAACTGTGTTTTCCTCTTTTTGCGCTCTATTTAAGTCTATAGGAAAATATGTTAACTTGTTTGCGTTATTCTAACTTCGGCTTTTTGCACGCGATACCCTGACTTCTAACTGGACTTTTAAACATATAGCAGGTGCACACGCTATTCACACACTGCATGGAGGTTTGTGACTATTAATGAAAATGAACCCCTTATATAGCATTTGTTTAATGCTGGAGATCTCTTAATTTTAAGAATATTGATTTAATAAAGATTGTGGTCATCATTTTTTAAACTCACCATAAGCTTTTATGTTTGAGTTTTTAACAGAGGTTTGAGAGTTATATGAGATCCATATATACATTATTTTTAACTTTATGTTGTGAACTTTTTGAGATAAAGCAATTAGATATTTTTAACCCTTTTAGGCATTCCTTGTTGACGCTTGATATACATTTTAATAAGTGGCACACACAATTCTTCTATTGATTTTCGTTATCCCTTTAAATGCCAAGAGGGCTGAAACATATTGTCAAATGGATTAGATCTGTGTAGCCACTTTACATCCATTGCAACCATATGTGGTTCTAAATCTGATGTATTTTTTAAAGGGACACTCAAGTCAAAATAAACTTTATTGATTCAGATACAGCTGCAGTTTCAAGACACTTTCCAATTTACTTCCATTATGTTGCACAGTCTCTTTATATTCACACTTTTTGGGGAACAAGATCCTACTGAGCATGTGCACAAGCTCACAGATATACGTATACTAGTCTGTGATTGGCTGATGTCTGTCACATGATACAGGGGGCTGGAAAATGAGAGAAAAAATAAATTTGTCAGAACAAAAATCTACTGCTTATTTGAAATTCAGAGTAGGTTTTAAATAATTGTCTTTTTATTATGCACTTTTTAATTATGCAATTCTACTGTATTGAGTGCTCCTTTAAATAATCTAACTAAATATAATTGTATGTGCAAATCCAGATCTTAGTGTGTTGAACTTTCACAAGAAGAAATTCGGCTCCGAAAAGACCCAAATGCCACAAACAGCTGACTTCATCCTAACAAAGGATCTGAATACACAACTAGTAAAAGCCACAAAACCATTACAAATAAGTGATTACTCTATAGAAGTGGTGTTGAGCTCCAGTTATCAGGCTTTCCCAACAGGCACAATTCTCAGTATATCTGAACTGGAGCACTTGAAATAATCAGCTGATTAGTAAACATCGCTATTAACCTGCTCTCACCCAAGGTTATCCTGAACATCTGGCCTGTTGGGAAAGCCTGAGGATTGGAACTTAAATTGCCTGCTCTGTAGTAAAACACTGAAAGATCTGTCCATTTTGCAAGGAATTAAAAGATATATGTTAGGATAAGATGAATATATACAGGTATAAATATTCACACACATATGTACATATGTTTACAACAAATCAGTCCAATTTATATAGGACAGTCCTAGCTATCATTACCCCAATTGTGAAACCCCAATAACTAAATATAAGAAACAAGAAGAATTTATCACAAGAAAAGAAGGTTAAAATACTTAGGCAAATTTCCTAATGTGTACTTTGTCTCTCTGTCCAAGATCAACCATCTTTTGAGGAAAAGGGATGAGAGAGACTGCTTTTCCCAATTTTATGCAAATTCACTAAGGTGTGACCTATTATGTGCCATTCAAAGGCTGTATGGGAGTATCCTTAGACTAGGCCAAAAGCCTTGTCTAGACTACAATGGTGTATCCGATTCCAAATAGCACAAAACAAATATTAATTAATTTGTTTTCATATTACAAGCACATCAAGAAGTCAGATAGCAGATAGAGATAGTCAGAGATAGATATACAGACAGACGAACATATAGATAGATGCATAGATAGACAGACAGACAGACAGACAGACAGACAGACAGACAGACAGACAGACAGACAGACAGACAGATAGATAGATAGATAGATAGATAGATAGATAGATAGATAGATAGATAGACAGATGATAGATAGATAGATAGATAGATAGATGATAGATTTATGGACAGACAGATAGATGGACAGATAGATGATAGATAGATAGATAGATAGATAGATAGATAGATAGATAGATAGATAGATGATAGATTTATGGACATACAAATAGATGGATAGACAGATAGATGGACAGATAGATGATAGAGAGATAGATAGATATACAGATAGACAGACAAATAGATGGACAGATAGAAGATAGATAGATATACAGACATACGAACATATAAATGGGTACATAGACAGATAGATAGATAGATAGATAGATAGATAGATAGATAGATAGATAGATAGATAGATGATATATGATATATTGATGGACAGACAGATGGATGATAGATAGATAGATAGATAGATAGATAGATAGATAGATAGATAGATAGATAGATAGATAGATAGATAGATAGATAAATGTGCAATATATTTGTGTTCTGTGGCCCCTGTGTTCTAGATGGGCCCCTGACTATATGCATCTATAGCTACATGTCCAATGAACTTATTGCTCCCTCCATAACAGAATATGTTTGGCACTCTGTAAAAAATAATAACAAATTAAAATGGCTGTCCTCACTGTATAATTCTAGATTAGGAACAGACAAAGACACATCAAACAGCCCAAGCTTTGCAAGTGTTGCCAAACTTTTTGCATGAAAAAAACCCACAATTTTACATCAGCCGCATGATATTCATAACATGACATTATATCTGATTATTACTCTGGGTGAGTCACCAAATAATGGTCACTATCCAAACCTATAGTTAATACAGCTACGGCTTTGTAGCTTACTAAGAAATTCAGCATAAGAGAGGCCAGTAAAAGGGTACAAAAATAGTTCAGATTATAAAGGTTCAATTCAGACTTTTCCCTGGGATAGCAAACGAGTTTGGATGTTATAAAAAAATGGCACAAGCTATAGGGCTAGATTACTAGGGGAGCACTAACTGTTTTGCGCAAGCGAAAAGGAGTATATTGTGGCTCTTTGCGCACATCTGAAGTAGCACAGTATTATGAGTTGAAAGTAAACGTGATAGCTTGAGCGCAATTTAATTTAATGTACATTGGGATAGTGTGACTTCAGAGCTCTGGTTAACACTATTACTGGTTCCATATGTTGCTATATATGCCCCCTGTCTAGAAACATATAATTTTATCTTTATTTGTTATTTTTCTGCTTTGATCCCACTCACCCTCCCCACCTCCCCCTGTATGAGCATAGGGTCACCTTCCTCCTGTATGATTGTGTGGGCCCCATCCCTTCCTCTCACTATATTTTAATGAGGCAGCGTAGGCCCAATCTCTCCTTCTCCCTTTCACTTCATGTTCCACAGTGTAGGGTCCCTCCCCATCCCTCCCACCCAAACATTTTTTCTGTAGTTAGGGTCCTGCCCCCCTCAAGAATAGGGCTGCCCACCAGCCTCCTGCTTCCCACACCTCTCACCGAAACGAGCAGATGATCACTGCAGATGGTGACACACACAGTGTCACTGTCTGTAACAATCTGGCATCTACCTTCATATAGTAATGGAGCACCGATAGTGCTCCATTACCATATGAGGACAGATGGCTGCAGCTCAAGGACAGGAACTGCTAGAACTGCTAGAACTTCCTGAAGCTGCGATCTATGTTATGCGTTATGATGGGCTATGTACTGCATGATGTAGATCTATGTCAATTTGGCTTAAGGGGTTAATGTTAAAAGGTATACACCATGGCAAGACTGAGCACAGCAACAAGACACAAGGTAGTTATACTGCATCAGAAAGGTCTCTACCAGGAAGAAATTTCAAAGCAGACACAGGTTTCCAGGCGTGCTTTCTGAGCTCTTCTGAAGAAGCACAAAGAAACGGGCAACCTTTAGGACCATAGACATGGGGGAAGGCCAATAAAACGTGTGCAGCAGATAATAGACACATCATGCTTACCTTCACAATCTGAAGATGTCCAGCAGTGCCCTGAGTTGAGAATTGGCAGACACCAGAGGAACAATGGTAAACCAATCTCCTGTCTGGAGAAGTCTGGTCAGAAGTGGTCTTCATGGAAGACTTGCGGCCAAAAAGCCATACCTCTAACAGAGAAACAAGGCCATGTGACTCAACTATGTAGGAAAACACAGAAACTGGGGTGCAGAAAAATGGTAGCAATTTGATATATTATTTAATATATTTGGCTGTAGCAGAAGGCAGTTTGATCTCTGAAGGGCTGGAGAGTGGTATAAGAATGAGTGTCTGCAGGCAAAAGGGAAGTATAATGGAGGTTCCTTGCATGTTTGGGGCAGCATTTCAGCAAATGGAGTGGAGGATTTGATCATAATTAATGGTCTTCATGCAATACCATCAGGGAGGCATCTGATTGACCCTAAATTTATTCTGCAGGATGACAATGGCCCCTGATATTTAGCCAAAGTCATTAAGAACTATCTCTAGAAGAAGAACAAGGAGTCCTGGAAGTGATGGTATGGCCCCCACAGAGCCCTGATCTCAACATCATTGAGTCTGTCTGGGATAACATGAAGAGACAGAAGAAACCAAGGCTGCCTAAATCCACAGAATAACCGTGATTAGTTTTCCAAGATGTTTAGAATAACCTAACTGCTGAGTTCCTTTAAAAAAAAACTGTGCATGTGCACCTAGAAGAATTGATGTTATTTTGAAGGCAAAGGGTGGTCACACCAAATATATATTTGATTTAGATTTTTCTTCTGTTCACTCAAATTGCACTATTACATTTTTTTTTTTTTTAAATAATTCTTTTTTTAAAGCATTTTTTTCAAACCTGCCTAAAACTTTTGCACAGTAGTTAATTATATATATACTGTATATGGCTAAAAAGAAGAACATTTACACCACTAAGTGCAATAGATTGATCATTATACAGCGCTAAGTGCAATAGATTGATCCTTATAGGTCTCTATAAGAAAAAAGGATGTTGCGTGGTGCTGCCCAACAAAACCTGCCAAATCACCAATAGGGTCCCCACCGCTAAAGGTAATATGTCAAAGAAAATGTGTATGGATAAAAAGATTGGTTTAAAGGAGCACAACTAGACTGACCTTAGTTCTCAATATATCTGGATAAAAGTTATCAACAGATTTCTTAACAATATCTGACCCTTCTTTGTTATTATCATAGAGCTGATGGTTAGAGGGGAAGATAATATTAGTTTCTTATTCAAAAAGGACTCAGAAAACCCAAATGTTTCTAATTTGTAGTTACAACAGGCATATATAAATACATATTATTATTATTATCTTCTCATCAATGTGATAAGTCCATAAATTAATTGTGCTCCTTATACAGACAAAAAAAAAGTCCCAATACGTAAATATAATGAAATAATTCTCAGAAAATCAGAGTGTAGACAGTTCAAATCCAAATGCAAGGTTAGTTGGTGTGCCCAAATCACTGTGGTATAGGTAAAATTCTTACCTACTATAAACTACCTCGATCCAAATGAGGTAAGTGCCGCACAAGTAGTAGTAGAGAGGCCTCTTCAGACCACTGATAATCCGCTGCTCAGGCGACCTTTTACTTCAGTCCCTTTGTTCTTTATGCCCCCTCACGCTTGTAATGGTCTCATCATGTGTTAACAATGTGTAACCATAACCTTGCATTTGGATTTGAACTGTCTACACTCTGATTTTCTGAGAATTACTTCATTATATTCAAGTATTGAGACCTCTTTTTTTTTTCTCTGTATAAGAAGCACAATTAATTTATGGACTTATCAAATTGATGAGAATATAATAATAATAATAATAATAATATATGTATTTATATATACCTGTTGTAACTACGAATTAGAAACATTTGTGTTTTCTGAGTCCTTTTTGAATAAGAAACTAATATTATCTTCCCCTCTAACCATCAGCTCTATAATAATAACAAAGAAGGGTCAGATATCGTTAAGAAATCTGTTGATAACTTTTATCCAGATATATTGAGAACTAATGTCAGTCTAGTTGTGTGCCTTTAAACCAATCTTTTTATCTATCTATCTATCTATATATATATATATATATATATATATATATATATATATATATATATATATATATATATATTTATATATATATGTAACATAGTAGATGAGATTGAAATAAAACAGAAGCCCATCAAGTTCAACCTATACAAATCTTAATTTATCTACAATAAAAGCTCCAGTTGATCTTAAATCAATCACATTAAAAAGTTGACCCATTTAACACCAGCAATCATATCCCTGAATTCTGTTTCTAGCCAGAAATGTATCTAAACCATTTTAAAATATATTTAAGGTATTGGCATTTACTACCTCCTTAGGTTCCATAATTAAATTACTCTTACAAAGAAAAAATGTTTATGTTGCTGGAGGGTAAATAGCCTTTCCTCCAGCCTTAAAGGGACAGTCTACACTTTAGTCATCTTAAAGTCTTACCTTATATTAAGCTGCAAATGGTCTCCTGCACCCCTTTCTATATCATGCAGCAAGAACAGTAAAAAAAGTTATTTTAAATTTAATATTGTTTCTGGACACTTTGGAATGGCTGCCAGGCCCCGCTCACTAATGACACCACGATTCAGGTAGAGCATGCAATTTTAAACAACTTTCTAATTTTCTTCTATCATCAAATTTGCTTTGTTCACTTGGTATCCTTTGTGTTTAACCCCTGTAAAGTTGGCTCTGGACTGGAAATGTACTATTGGTGTGGAGTTGAGTATGGCCATAGAGCTAATCCTGGGTGGCATCGGTGTGTTACCACCAATTACTTGCTGGTCCTTAATTGATTTTAACTATGCATTTAACCCCTTGTAGTAGTTAACCAAATAGTTCTGTTTAAGCAATAATGCAATAATAAAATGCTATAGAGCCCTACAAAATATTAGTATTGTTCTGAAAATCAAAGCCATTCCAAAACATTAGAAAACCCAGTTACTGTGAAGTTTCCAGTGGTTTTGTGCAGACAGAAGTGGACACTTGGCAGTCTGAGGCAGAGTCTGTGCAGTCTGAAGTAAAGTCTTTGCAGTCTAAGGCAGAGTGTGTGCAGCCTGATGAGGAGCCTTGGCAGTCTGAGGTAGAGTCTGTGCAGTCTGAAACAGAGTCTTGGCAGTCTGATGCAGAGTTTGTGCAGTCTGAGGTAGAGTTTGTGCAGTCTGATGAGGAGCCTTGGCAGTCTGAGGTAGAGTCTGTGCAGTCTGAAACAGAGTCTTGGCAGTCTGATGCAGAGTTTGTGCAGTCTAAGGTAGAGTTTGTGCAGTCTGAAGCGGAGTCTTGGCAGTCTGATGCAGAGTTTGTGCAGTCTGAGGTAGAGTTTGTGCAGTCTGCAGTGGAGTCTTGGCAGTCTGAGGTAGAATCTGTGCAGTCTGAAGCGGAGTCTTGGCAGTCTGAAGTAGAGTCTGTGCAGTCTGAAGTGGAGTCTTGGCAGTCTGAAGCAGAGTATGTGCAGGCTGAAGCAGAGTATGTGCAGTTTGAAGTGGAGTCTTGGCCGTCTGGGGTAGAGTCTGTGCAGTCTGAAGCAGAGTCTTGGCAGTCTGGGGTAGAGTCTGTGTAATCTGAAGCTGAGTCTTGGCAGTCGGAGGTAGAGTATGTGCAGTCTGAAGCAGAGTCTTGGCAGTCTGGGGTAGAGTCTGTGCAATCTGAAGCGGAGTCTTGGCAGTCTGAGGTAGAGTCTGTGCAGTCTGAAGCGGAGTCTTGGCAGTCTGAAGCAGAGTATGTGCAGGCTGAAGCAGAGTATGTACAGTCTAAAGCGGAGTCTTGGCAGTCTGAGGTAGAGTATCTGCAGTCTGAAGCAGAGTCTTGGCAGTCTGAGGTAGAGTCTGTGCAGTCTGATGCAGAGTATGTGCAGTCTGGAGCAGAGTATGTACAGTCTGAAGCTGAGTCTTGGCAGTCTGAGGTAGAGTATCTGCAGTCTGAAGCAGAGTATTGGCAGTCTGGGGTAGAGTCTGTGCAATCTGAAGCAGAGTCTTGGCAGTCTGGGGTAGAGTCTGTGCAATCTGAAGCGGAGTCTTGGCAGTCTGAGGTAGAGTCTGTGCAGTCTGATGCAGAGTATGTGCAGTCTGGAGCAGAGTCTTGGCAGTCTGGGGTAGAGTCTGTGCAATCTGAAGCGGAGTCTTGGCAGTCTGAGGTAGAGTCTGTGCAGTCTGAAGGAGAGTTTTGGCAGTCTGAGGTAGATTCTGTGCAGTCTGAAGCAGAGTCTTGGCAGTCTGAGGTAGAGTCTGTGAAGTCTGAAGCAGAGTCTTGGCAGTCTGGGGTAGAGTCTGTGCAGTCTGAAGCAGAGTCTTGGCAGTCTGGGGTAGAGTCTGTGCAATCTGAAGCGGAGTCTTGGCAGTCAGAGGTAGAGTATGTGCAGTCTGAAGCAGAGTCTTGGCAGTCTGAGGTAGAGTATGTGCAGTCTGAAGCAGAGTCTTGGCAGTCTGAGGTAGAGTATCTGCAGTCTGAAGGGGAGTCTTGGTAGTCTGAGGCAGAGTTTGGGCAGCCCGATAACTGAGTCTAAGTAGTCTTGGGTCAATTTTGAGGAGTATGAAGTGCAGTTAGAGGTGGTTTCTGGGCAGTCTGAAGTGGTGTCATCAGGTCTGGGGTGTGATTATTACAACATGGGTTACTAAGTTAAGCTCATCTAAACAGTGGTTGAATTAATTTATGACAGAGTTCCCATCCATCCCATATTTTTGGGGACACTCCATCTCCTTCAAATGTCCCTGTCGCACAAAGTAAACCGGAAGACCATCTAAAGACCATGCTCCATGAGTGCCCAGCCACAAAACTGAACCACCATCCTGGACACCAACTAAAAAATTTGATATTGCATTAAATTGTTAAATAAATTAAGTTATTTCTCTAAAAGCAATGCAACAAATACAATCTAACAGATATAAGGCTAAAATGAGCCTTACATTTTAATATGGCATTCTTTTAATAAAGATTTTTTTTGCAACTTTACTTAGCACTGGCAAATAAACTATATCAGTTAGTTAATCATACTGCTGGATTCCCTTTAACCTTTGTGGCTGACCCTGAAGCAGTAAACTGCAAGCAAGTATGTATGTATTTAGTCTACCTAAGGAAAAAAAGGGGAACCAGAAGTGGACTCCTTGCCCAATGTGGTTAGAGGACTGTGGCTGCACCTCACTGGGGAGGCTCAATAATGTCTGAAACGATCATCTGGGGTTGCCATGTTCCTTGTTCAGAAGAGGATTGTCTGGTATTTCGAGGCTAGACTGACCTTGTTAGGTGGGATCAGACTGATATACTTCAGGAACATTCTTCTCTGTGAAAAGCATTATTGGGTTCCAAAAAGAAGCTGCTCACAGGTGGTAAATTGCCAGCCATAGAACAAGCTAACATGGTATTGAGCTGGTGTTCGTTCCTGAGAGAGCGCTTCTCTTTCTGTATGTATTAAGCCAGCAATAAGTCATCGGGATTTTGCCACTAAAAGAACATTAAAGGGACAGTAAAGCTCAAATTTTTAAAACAATGTTCCAATTTGCTTCTATTATCTAATTTGATTCATTTTCTTGTTCTTCATATCCTTTTGCGAAGAGTAAACCTAGGTAGGCTTAGGAGCAGCAATGCACCACTGGAAATTTGCTGCTGATTGGTGGGGTGACATATATGCCTCTTTTCATTGGCTTGCCCAATTTGTTCAGCTAGCTCCCAGTGATGCAATGGGGCCTATTTATGAAAGACCTGTCGGACATGATCTAACATTGTGGATCATGTCCGACAGAACTCGCTGAATGCAGAGAGCAATACGCTCTCCGCATTCAACATTGCACCAGCAGCTCTTGTGAACTGCTTGTGCAACGCTGCCCCCTGCAGATTCGCGGCCAATCGTCCGCTAGCAAGGGGTGTCAATCAACCCGATCGTATTCGTTTGGGTTGAATTGCGGCAATGTTTGTCCTTCTCCTCAGAGCAGGCGGACAGGTTATGGAGCAGCGGTCTTTAGACCGCTGCTTCATAACTGGTGTTTCTGGCGAGCCTGAAGGCTCGCCAGAAACACAGACCCTCAAGCTCCTTATGGAGATTGATATATATTCCCCATTGTTGCTTCTTAACAAAGGATACAGAGACAATGAAGAAAATGTGATGATACAGGTAAAGTGGAAAGTTGTTTGTTCAATCTGAATCACGAAAGAAAAACATTTGGGGATTAATGTAGCCTTAAAGTCACTCACAGCAAGAAAAAAAAGCACACAAATGGTTAAACAATTTAAAACACTTTTTACAGTGAGGGTGAGCTTTGTAAATCGCTGCCTGTACAGTGAGGGTGAGGTTTGTAAATCGCTGTCTGTACAGTGAGGGTGAGGTTTGTAAATCGCTGTCTGTACACTGAGGGTGAGGTTTGTAAATCGCTGTCTGTACAGTGAGGGTGAGGTTTGAAAATCACTGTCTGTACACTGAGGGTGAGGTTTGTAAATCACTGTCTGTACACTGAGGGTGAGGTTTGTAAATCACTGTCTGTACACTGAGGGTGAGGTTTGAAAATCACTGTCTGTACACTGAGGGTGAGGTTTGTAAATCGTTGTCTGTACAGTGAGGGTGAGGTTTGTAAATCACTGTCTGTACACTGAGGGTGAGGTTTGAAAACCGCTGTCTGTACAATGAGAGTGAGGCTTGGAAATTGCAGTCTGTACAGTGAGGTTGAGATTGGAATATCACTGTCTGTACAGTGAGGGTGAGGTTTGGAAATCGCTTTCTGTACAATGAGAGTGAGGTTTTGAAATTGTGGTCTGTACAGTGAGGGTGAGGTTTGGAAATTGTAGTCTGTACAGTGAGGGTAAGGTTTGGAAATTGTAGTCTGTACAGTGAGGGTAAGGTTTGGAAATTGTAGTCTGTACAGTGAGGGTGAGATTGGGAAATAGCTTGGAGCTTGATGCCCCTTGTTTCCGGCAAGCCTGAAGGCTCACTGGAAACAGAAGTTATGAAGCAGCAGTCTAAAGACCGCTGCTTTATAACTTGTCTGCCTGTTCTGAGGCGGCATCGTATTTGATCGGGTTGATTGACACCCCTTGCTAGTGGATGATTGGCCGAAAATCTGCAGGGGGGCGGCATTGCACCAGAAGTTCACAAGAACTTCTGGTCATGATTACGCTACTTTGTATCATGTCCGCTCGCACATTGATACATATGCCTCTAAGAATGAGGTTTGGAAATTGCAGTCTGCAACTTTAGTCTATCTGTAAAACCTTATTACTTAGCGATTTCACAAAATACTGTATAAAAACGGTTAATATAACATTGTAGAAGATGAGATAAGCTCTGGCCACTTTTTTCTTATGAAAATTAATATCTTGCACTGTTTGAGAGATTTCTGCCCTACTGGATCTGCAGGATACAAAGATATTTTAGACAATTAGGTGCTTCCAACTTTTTTTGCAACAGTTTGGGGAAGACCCTTTCCTGTTTCAGCATGACTGTATACAAGGCAAGGTCCATGGTGCGGAGGAACTCGAGTGGCCTGTACAGAGCACTGACCTCAACCCCACTGAACACATTTAATGATTGAGATTAATGGAAATGCTGATTGCAAGGCAGACCTTCTCGTCCAACATCAGTGCCTGAGCTCACAAGTGTGATTTTATTCCCACAGACACACTCCAAAATCTTGTTGAAAGCCTTCCCAAAAGAGTAGTAGCTGTTATAGCTGAAAAGGAGTGGGGGGCAACTCCATATTATAGTCCATGGTTTTAAAATGTAATGTCCAACAACCTCTAAGGTTTATCAATTTTATCAAAGTAGGTAGTGAATGCAAATGCATTCACTACCTCCTTTAATAAAATTGTGGAACTCATTACCAAAGGAGGTAGTGAATGTCAATACCTTAGATACATTTAAAAATGGTTTGGATTACATTTCTGGCTAGAAACAGAATTCATGGATATGATTGCTTGTGTTAAATGGGTAACCTTTTAATGGGATTAATTTAAACTAAAGCTCAACTGGAGCTTTTTCTTAAAATATTAGATTTGTATAGGTTGATCTCGATGGATTTTGTTCTTTTATTCAACCTAATCTACTATGTTATAACTATGTTATATAGGTGTGATGTTAAGGTGTCCATTTACTTTTGGCCGTATACTAAACATGCATGTGCCGGGGAGAAAGCCTGTACACTGTGCCTACAACTCAGTATGTTTTCAAGATATATTTTCAAGATATACATGATGATCACTCACACAGGAATTGAGGCTCTGTTTATTTTAAATTTAAGGTAAAAAATTATATTAAATATTATAAAGAAAGAAAATTAGATTTTTTTAATTTGGTATAGTATAATTATTAATGAAATAAAAAAGTCGGTTTATGTACCTTTAATATACCATAGAATTGACCATTTATTTTTAATGAATGAGAACAAATGTGTTAATTGCTTAGGTCCGCGTACAGTATCTTGTTTCCTGGATCAGGTTCAGATGTTGCTATGAGTTGCACTACCCTACAGAATACATATAATTGATATAATTACATACAGTACTTTGCTAGTTTTTCCAACTGCTACATAGAGATTTAATACGTGTCTGCAGAAATATGCATTTATTCCAGTGGATTTATTCATGACTACAAAAGGGGTATTGTTTATACATTAGAAGGGCAAAAAGATGAAATTATAACTGCATATCAAGATCTAGAATATGCCATCACAGAGGAATTTGACGATAAACCTGTTCTGACCTAAATTATTCTGGCTACATTCTCATGGGAAAATATCGTCTTTTCATGCTTGGTTACCGTAAATGATTGCAGCTAAGGACAGGTGACCCTGGACATTACACAGATGTTTTATTTGAAGATTAAATTTTCTAAACCATTTAAAAATTATTAAGGTATCCAAGCATGACAGTCTAAAGAACTGTAGTCTGGGAAAATAAGAGAAAAGTAGATTGTTTTACACACAAAATTGTGGTCAAGAAACAAATTTATCAGATTTATTCCTTCAGGCTCATAGAAAATGCTTTGAGCCATTATCCCATTCAGGAGGGGAAAAATATACCATAAATCGGCAGCACTTTGCTTTTCATTCATGTTTTCCAGATGTGAAAAGGGTTATTTGTGATTCTATAACGAACTTGGCTTGTTTATTAAATTGCGGGTAGCTTTGATCACCTAGCTTTTCCGTCACCTACACATCTTGCAACAGTGACATCTGAAAATGAATCAGGAACACTTAATGACAATTTAGAATGTTACCTTTCCAACAAAGGAACCGACAGCCATGTCAATTTAAATATGTTGCTCTCCTAATAAGTCTTAGGGAAACAAACTAATCCTTTTTACGTGAACTTTAATAAGCTATATCATAAAACTAATCCAAGGGGAAGCTTTTTTTTTGCATTCAAAAAAAGGTTATACAGTTATGCCCCTATGTCTCTTTTTTCTGTTCAAAATAGGGAAATATATACAGGTATCATTTTTTTGATTATGAGATCTCTAATGGGATTTAAAAAGCGATCATAAATAACTTATTCTTTATTGAGTACTTGACTTATTCTTGGCTGTTGTAGGTCAGACAAGTCCCAAAGGTCTGGTTTGTTTGTCTGTGTCTAAGTCACCACCAAGTTTCTCACTTTTTGCAAGAGAATTTCACTCAGCCCTTTTTTTAGCCTCTCTTTTGAAGGCATATTAAATCCATATGATGCCTTCGGTAGCATTGCACAGTTTAGACTAATTTTCCTATTAAGTCAACAATATGAGGGGAAAAACAGCCCTCAAATGACCTTGCAGACTCACAGGAATGTTTTATTTGCTACCAAATCGTTTCCACAATGGCGCCTCACAGGACATTAAACACCACTTGCTTTTGTGTAAAAATTGCGCCTGTCTCACGTTCCCTAGTAAGGCCAAAAAGCAAATTCTATAAACTAGGTCCTTCTTCTAAATTGCCTAAAGTATCTATTTGCTTTTTTATCAATTTGAAAAAAAAAATGATTATGTAACCTAGGTTTTCTTCAAATTTGATTCAAAACTAAATAGCTGGTTTAGGCAATTTGTAACATTTTGAAGAAAACAGAACATGCTTTTTGGTCTTTTTAGGGAGTGTGGGACAAGTATAATTTTTACACAAAAGAAAGAGGTGTTTAATATGACTTTAAAGGAATATGAAACCCCACATTTTTCTTTCAAGATTCCGAGAGAGGATACAGTTTTAAAAAAAAAATTCAATTAACTTCTATTGTCAGAGTTTCTTCATTCTCATGGTTTTCTTTTTTTAAAGAGCATACCTAAGTAGATAGTGTGCTCATGTTTGGAAAAATGTATTTTTTTTTTTATTTTACACTGTAAAGAAAAGTTTTGGGTTTCATGTTTTTTTAAAGCCAGTAACAATCACTTGCCCTAAACAAGAGTATTTATTGTGTTGCCAGCAATCTTTGTATTGAATATACTTGTCAAAATATATATTTCAGTATCTTAAAGGGACATGAAACCCAATATTTTTCTTTCTTGATTCAGGTAGAGCATCCAATGTTAAAGGGACAGTCTACACCAGAATTTTTATTGTTTTAAAAGATAGATAATCCCTTTATTATCCATTCCCCAGTTTTGCATAACCAACACAGTTATATTAATATACTTTTAACCTCTGTGATTATCTTGTATCTAAGCCTCTGCAAACTGCCCCTTTATTTCAGTTCTTTTGACAGACTTGCAGTTTAACCAATCAGTGCCTGCTCCCAGATTACTTCACGTGCACGAGCACAGTGTTATCTATATGAAATACATGAACTAACACCCTCTAGTGGTGAAAAACTGTTAAAATGCATTCTGAAAAGAGGTGGCCTTCAAGGTCTAAGAAATTAGCATATGAACCTCCTAGGTTAAGCTTTCAACTAAGAATACCAAGAGAACAAAGCAAAATTGGTGATAAAAGTAAATTGGAACATTGTTTAAAATTACGTGCTCTATCTGAATCATGAAAGTTTAGTTTGGCCTAGACTGTCCCTTTAAGCAACTTTCCATTGTATGTCTATTATTTAATTTGATTAGTTCTCTTTATGTCCTTTGATAAAAATCATATGTTAAAAATCATACCTAGGTAGGCTCAAGAGCTAGCTGCAGATTTGTGGCTGCACATGCTTCTTTTTGTTACCAATGTGCTTAGCTAGCTCCGAGTAGTGCATAGCTGTGACTTGAACAAAGGATACCAACAGAATGAAGCAAAATTGCTAATATAAGTAAATTAGAAAGTTGTTTAAAAATGTATGCTCTATTAAGATTTGTAAAGGTTGAACTTGATGGACTTCATCTACTATGTTACTATCTGAATGATAAAATAAATATTGTAGATTGTATGTCCCTTTAAATTTTAAACTCTTCGCCACATGACCAATAATGCCTTTCTGACAATGCTTCTTTTTAAATTTCACAATGCAAGAATCAAGCTTTCCATCTATATCATTTTAATGGCTATACAAAGTTGGTTTTCTTAGATATTTTAGGCAATAAACATGTGAGCAACAATATCGGCATCTCACCAGAAACATAAATATATAAATTACACTTTTATACAGTTTTTGTTTGTTTTTCTACGCAGACACAGACATTCATGTGCATAACATTGTGTATTGGACAGAGCACATACAATTTAAATACATGTATTTCCAGTTTTGGCATTAAATTAAGGCTGGCTAAGGAGCAGAATTAAAAAAACTTTTTACCAGGACTGAAAAAAAGAAAAAAACTTTGCAAACATTAATGGGAATGTCTTACAAGTGGTTTTAAAGGTGCATTCTTTGTACAAAAAAATAAAAAATAAAATAAAATTTGCCTCAGATATTACAGAAACACATGTTGTCATCCTCTTTACTTTTTGGATAGTTTATACAAATTAAAGGGATACTAAACCCAGTTTTTTCATTCATGATTCAGATAGAGCATGTAATTTTAAGCAACTTTCTAATTTACTCCTATTATTTAATTTTCTTCGTTCTCTTGCTATCTTTATTTGAAAAAGCACGAATCTAAGCTAAGGAGCCCGCCCATTTTTTGGTTCAGCACCCTGGGTAGGGCTTGCTGATTGGTTACTAAATGTAGCCACCAATCAACAAGTGCTATCCAGGGTGCTAAACCAAAAATAGGCCGGGTTGTAAGCTTAGATTTGTGCTTTTTTTTTTCAAATAAAGATAGCAAGAGAACGAAGAAAAATTGATAATAGGAGTAAATTAGAAATTTGCTTAAAACTGCATGCTCGATCTGAATCATGAAAGAAAAAAATTGGGTTTAGTATCCCTTTAATATTTAATTAAAATTATATAAAAAGTATAACACCATATCTATTTAGCCATGACAATTTCTTTTAGGATTTAAAGTACTTGCCTTTTTTAATCAGTGTTTTATTTAAAAAAAAAAAAAAAGCTAATAGGAGCATGTGCAGAGTCAACTTGCTCGTAAACGGATATGGGCAAATCAGCCAATCAGAGCTTACAACATGCCCCAGTTGCAGCAGATGTTTGGCTAATAAACCAAGTCATTTTTAACGTTAAGGAGCTGTTGATGAAAATGACAGGGCCTTATTGGTCATAAAATATACATCAAATAGCACTTTTTTTTTACCTTTCTATTTCTTTAACAAAAGATAGCCACAACATTTCTTATGCCATCTTAAAAAAAGGCAA